>NW_027308898.1:0-62695 GCF_047496885.1 Scyliorhinus torazame
TCTCTCTGACTGTCTCTCTCTCTCTCTCACTCCGTCCCTGCCTCTCTCTCTCTGACTGTCTCTCTCTCTCTCTCTCTGACTGTCTCTCTCTCTCTCTCTCTCTCTCTCCCTCCGTCCCTGCCTCTCTGTCTCTGCCAGTCTCTCTCTCTCTCTCTCACTGTCTCTCTCTCTCTCTCTGACTGTCTCTTTCTCTCTCTCTGACTGTCTCTCTCTCTCTCTCTCTCTCTCTCTCTCACTCCGTCCCTGCCTTTCTGTCTCTGCCTGTCTCTCTCTCTCTCTGACTGTCTCTCTCTCTGACTGTCTCTTTCTCTCTCTCTCCCTCCGTTCCTGCATCTCTGTCTCTGCCAGTCTCTCTCACTCTCTCTGACTGTCTCTCTCTCTCTCTCTGACTGTCTCTCTCTCTCTCTCTCTCTCTCCCTTCGTCCCTGCCTCTCTGTCTCTGCCAGTCTCTCTCTCTGTCTCTCTCTGTCTCTCTCTGTCTCTCTCTGTCTCTCTCTGTCTCTCTCTGTCTCTCTCTCTCTCTCTGACTGTCTCTCTCTCTCTCTCTCTCTCTCTCCCTCCGTCCCTGCCTCTCTGTCTCTGCCAGTCTCTCTCTCTCTCTGACTGTCTCTCTCTCTCTCTCTCTCTCTCTGCCAGTCTCTCTCTCTCTCTCTTACTGTCTCTCTCTCTCTCTCTGACTGTCTCTCTCTCTCTCTCTCCCTCCGTTGTAGAGGGTGCCATCTCCGCTACTCCACTACTGGGCCGATATCTGGGGTTTGAATATCTGTGTGTGTCTCTCTCCAGCTGGCACTGAAACTTCAGAGGCCAGGGGATGTCGCACTGGGACACTTCCACTGAAGAGAGCACTGATTCAAGCCTGCCGTTTATTCCTAACCGACAGCCTGAGACTTATATCACACAGATCTCCAGACCCCTACCAATACCCAGGTGATTCTCTCTCTTGCCAGTGGTGCAACAGCCACCCGGTTCCTACTCCACTAGAGTAGCTTTCCCAAGAGAGAGAATAGGACACTGCTGTTTATTCCCTAACCAGCAGTCTGTCCTGAGTGAATCGCTCAAGATGACCCTCGATTCCTGAACCCGGAATTAAGGTGAGGAGTATTTTAACAATGACTTGGTCAGAGGTCGCTGGTGAAAGATTGAAGAATTTAAACGACTCCAATTGTCATTAAATCAAGGTTTATTGTAAAACCCAGGTCAAAATCATCAACAGAAGAAACACAATACAATCTTATGCTCTAATATACACTATGTCTATTCAAAAGTAATATAGCGGACACAACGAAAATTCTTATGCTTACACAGGTTTTAGCAATATCACAAGGCACAAAAACAAGTTCCCTTCCCCAAAGCCTCAACCACTATTAAAGTCAAGGGAGTTTCGTAAGCTGCTGCGGAGTACTTACGGTCACAGGCTGCAGAGGTCAAGTCAGGGGTGCAGAGGTCGAGCCACGAACGAAGAGACCCCTACTCGAAAACACAGCCCCTTTTATATAGTTATACCTGGCTTTGTTCTGTGATCGGCCAGCCCCTTTTGCATTGAAAAGGTAAGTTTTTTAAGTTCCCGCTGGTCCCGCCCCCTTTTGAGCCGGTCAGAGCTGTATGTTTCCGGGTATTCCTTGCAGGTCCGCTTCTTCCAGCTAGGCAGACCTGCGCGATTTGAATTTGGCGCTGGCTCCGCCCCCTTCTTTCAGTGAGTTTCTGCCGGCAGCTTCTGTCAAGCTTGGAGTACCTCCCCCAGGTCCGCCTCCAACTTGGTTTTTTCAGACCTGCGCGATTTGAATTTGGCGCTGGCTCCGCCCCCTTCTTTCAGTGAGTTTCTGCCGGCAGCTTCTGTCAAGATTGGAGTACCTCCCCCAGGTCCGCCTCCAACTTGGTTTTTCTGCCGGCAGCTTCTGTCAAGATTGGAGTACCTCCCCCAGGTCCGCCTCCAACTTGGTTTTTCTCTACCGCTGATTTTCTAGGGGCTTTTCCAGCGCAATATGCTGGACTCAGACAGTCTGATTTCTAGTTTAACGAGGTTAGGCTCTTCTGTGGAGAATTTCAGTGTCTTCCAGCTGCTCCGGAGATGGCTGCTATTCTCACCTCGCTATGTTGATGGGGTGTTAATTGGATTCTGCTCTGGTGGAGGCCAGGTCATTTACATTTGCATGGGGCTATGACCATCCCATTGTCCTGCTTGCATGCAAGCCTCCTGTGTATTCCTGTGCCCCTTTGTCTGTGTCTTGATGTTATCTTGTTGTCTGGCTCCTTCTTCCTTGTAGCTCCTAGGGGGGGTGTTTGTGAATATTCTCTCTCTATGTCCCTACTCAGCTCAGCGGGCCAAGCCTGCTGGGAAAACTGGTTCTGTTCCCTTGGCTGGAAAGTCAGTTTACAGTCTCTGAGTTTCTCCAAAAGGGCCGAATTGCCCGAAAACCTTACAAGAGACAGAGAGAGAGACTGGCAGAGACAGAGAGGCAGGGACGGAGGGAGAGAGAGAGAGAGAGAGAGAGAGAGAGAGACTGGCAGAGAGAGAGAGAGACAGTCAGAGAGAGAGAGAGAGACTGGCAGAGACAGAGAGGCAGGGACGGAGGGAGAGAGAGAGAGAGAGAGAGAGACAGTCAGAGAGAGAGAGAGAGAGACTGGCAGAGACAGAGAGGCAGGGACGGAGGGAGAGAGAGAGAGAGAGAGACAGTCAGAGAGAGAGAGAGAGAGAGAGACAGTCAGAGAGAGAGAGAGAGACTGGCAGAGACAGAGAGGCAGGGACGGTGTAAGGTTTTCGGGCAATTCGGCCCTTTTGGAGAAACTCAGAGACTGTAAACTGACTTTCCAGCCAAGGGAACAGAACCAGTTTTCCCAGCAGGCTTGGCCCGCTGAGCTGAGTAGGGACATAGAGAGAGAATATTCACAAACACCCCCCTAGGAGCTACAAGGAAGAAGGAGCCAGACAACAAGATAACATCAAGACACAGACAAAGGGGCACGGGAATACACAGGAGGCTTGCATGCAAGCAGGACAATGGGATGGTCATAGCCCCATGCAAATGTAAATGACCTGGCCTCCACCAGAGCAGAATCCAATTAACACCCCATCAACATAGCGAGGTGAGAATAGCAGCCATCTCCGGAGCAGCTGGAAGACACTGAAATTCTCCACAGAAGAGCCTAACCTCGTTAAACTAGAAATCAGACTGTCTGAGTCCAGCATATTGCGCTGGAAAAGCCCCTAGAAAATCAGCGGTAGAGAAAAACCAAGTTGGAGGCGGACCTGGGGGAGGTACTCCAATCTTGACAGAAGCTGCCGGCAGAAAAACCAAGTTGGAGGCGGACCTGGGGGAGGTACTCCAATCTTGACAGAAGCTGCCGGCAGAAACTCACTGAAAGAAGGGGGCGGAGCCAGCGCCAAATTCAAATCGCGCAGGTCTGAAAAAACCAAGTTGGAGGCGGACCTGGGGGAGGTACTCCAAGCTTGACAGAAGCTGCCGGCAGAAACTCACTGAAAGAAGGGGGCGGAGCCAGCGCCAAATTCAAATCGCGCAGGTATGCCTAGCTGGAAGAAGCGGACCTGCAAGGAATACCCGGAAACATACAGCTCTGACCGGCTCAAAAGGGGGCGGGACCAGCGGGAACTTTAAAAACTTACCTTTTCAATGCAAAAGGGGCTGGCCGATCACAGAACAAAGCCAGGTATAACTATATAAAAGGGGCTGTGTTTTCGAGTAGGGGTCTCTTCGTTCGTGGCTCGACCTCTGCACCCCTGACTTGACCTCTGCAGCCTGTGACCGTAAGTACTCCGCAGCAGCTTACGAAACTCCCTTGACTTTAATAGTGGTTGAGGCTTTGGGGAAGGGAACTTGTTTTTGTGCCTTGTGATATTGCTAAAACCTGTGTAAGCATAAGAATTTTCGTTGTGTCCGCTATATTACTTTTGAATAGACATAGTGTATATTAGAGCATAAGATTGTATTGTGTTTCTTCTGTTGATGATTTTGACCTGGGTTTTACAATAAACCTTGATTTAATGACAATTGGAGTCGTTTAAATTCTTCAATCTTTCACCAGCGACCTCTGACCAAGTCATTGTTAAAATACTCCTCACCTTAATTCCGGGTTCAGGAATCGAGGGTCATCTTGAGCGATTCACTCAGGACAGACTGCTGGTTAGGGAATAAACAGCAGTGTCCTATTCTCTCTCTTGGGAAAGCTACTCTAGTGGAGTAGGAACCGGGTGGCTGTTGCACCACCGGCAAGAGAGAGAATCACCTGGGTATTGGTAGGGGTCTGGAGATCTGTGTGATATAAGTCTCAGGCTGTCGGTTAGGAATAAACGGCAGGCTTGAATCAGTGCTCTCTTCAGTGGAAGTGTCCCAGTGCGACATCCCCTGGCCTCTGAAGTTTCAGTGCCAGCTGGAGAGAGACACACACAGATATTCAAACCCCAGATATCGGCCCAGTAGTGGAGTAGCGGAGATGGCACCCTCTACAATGGCGACCGCGGCAGGACCCCGGTGGTTTGGAGTATGTGACTTGGCAGAGGGGGTGAGGGAACGAAGCAAAATGGAGGAGAGAATATCCTCATATTTGTGGCAAAAGGTCAACCTCACCAAACCTTGGGTCTCAGAATTGATCAATGCGGAGCAACCGGTAATGGCAGCGGCTGCATGGACAGAAAGCAAGGCGCACAAAAGGCACTTGGAGAAGGCAGTTTGGCTGGTTTGCCTGTCCGAGCAGGTAGTCAAGACAGAGGATAGGGTCGAAGAGTTAGAGCAGGAGTTGAGAGAAGTGAGGGCCAGCGCAGGGGACAGCGCTAGCGCAGCGGAACGACTGCGGGAAGAAATGGCAGAAATTAAACAGGACAGCGCGAGTGTAGCGGAACGACTGCGGGAAGAAATGGCAGAAATGAAACAGGAAAGCGAGTCTAACCGGTGTGAGAAGGACTATCTCCACTGCCAGATAGTGGAGGGTAAAGAAAAGGAACGGAGGCTCCAGGAACTCTATGCTCGGAGTACAGAGCAGTGTAGGAAGCTGGAGGGGAAGTACCGGGACATCCAGGCAGCATACCGAGTGGCTCGCGAGGAAGTAGGGGACTGTGCCCATGGGCCGTGCCAGGCACGAATAACGGAGTTGGAGGAGGCCTTGTCCAGGTTCAGGGGACAGATACACCTGGTAGGTCCAGGGGGGTTCCCTAGGGGCAAGGTGCTCCTCGCAGCGGATGATTCCCCAAAGGCCAAGGGGAATAGACCGCCTCCTGAGGCACCGGGATTGTGTCCGGGCCGGCAGGGGGGGATCGGACTGCACGTTCAGGGGCAAGTCCAAGGGGGGTCGGCAGGGTACCCCCAGCTGGCGGCGTGTCCGCCTGGTTTCGTATGTGGGTCCCCATGGGATGGGGACAGACCACTGCCTGGGATGCCGGTGATGGGGCCGGGTCAGCAGGTAGGGTTTGGACCGCCCGGTCAGGGGCAGGTCCAAGGGGGGTCAGTGGTGTATCCCCAGATAGCGGCGTCTCCTATATGGGTAGTTAGCCCGGGGACAGGGGGGCTACCCAACGAGGCAGGAGAGCTGGACAGTGGGGAGGAGGAGCAGGAACCCCAGGTAGGGCAGATGTGCCCTGTCAGGCAAAGAAGGTATGGTCCCCCGGCGGGGATGGCAAACAGGGGACCGGTTGAGGGCGACATTATCGTTCCTCATGGGGCATCCGCGCTCAGGGGGATGGTGGCCCACGTTCCCAGACTAACTCCAAAGGGGGATCCGTCGCTGCATTTTATGGAGGTGGAACAGGCTGCCAACATCAATGACTGCGACGAAGGGGAGCAAATAAAGATGCTCCTGATAACCCTAGATGCCCAGCTATGCAGGACAGTGACCTCTGGGAATGGGGGAAGACCTGACACCTGGGCGGCAGCACAGACTGCTGTTCTGGAGGCAATGGGCTTGAATCTGGGGAGCCCTTTCATGAGGGTGGGGGAAACCAAGCAGCAACCAGGGGAATCTCCCACTATGTTCGCAGACAGGCTGTGGACTGTCTATGTGGAGGCGTGTGGGGCTCCCGCGGATAGGCAGAATTTAGACGAGAGAACAGCCCACTGGCTGAAGACCCTCGTAGCTAACTGTCTCCCTCACGTTAGGGCAAAGGCCGAACACTGGTTCGACCCGCAGAGTCCGGACCTTAATGAGGCAGAGGTCCTTAGGAAACTCACCCTTGCATATCGTAATGGGGAGAGGGGTGAGGACAAGCCCCTTAAGGGTAGGGTGCATGAAATCGCGCCAGCAGCCCCTAAGAGAGAGTGGAAGCATGAGGGCACCCGGACCTCCGACGAGAAACCGGTATGCTACGGGTGTGGGAAGGCCGGGCATTTCAAGAGGGAATGTAAAAACCCTAGCAAGCAGGAGAGGGCTCCCGCAGTAGAGAGTCAGACCCCGGCGGTAGGAGCAGCTGCCCCGGGAACCATCGAGATAAGTAAAATTTTAGCCCTTTTGCAAGGCTCAGGACAGGTGGCAATGGCAACGGGCCAGGGCCTGCCCGCACCCACACCACAAGAACCCGTATGACTACCCAGGGAGCAGCCTCAGGAAAAAGGGAGCGCAGGGGTAGTTCTAGCCCCAGACCCTGGTCCGGTCCAGGTGCAGGGTCCCATTCTGGAGGCTGCCTCAGGGGCTATTTGCAGTTTAAATCCCTTAAGGTGGGACCCATGCGAACGCCACATCAGTCAATTTAAATTGTTCCACCCCATAAGGACAAAAAAGAGCAAGGTGGGGGGAAGACGGGGAGTGGTAGTGGAGAAACCCCCCGTAGAATTAACGACGGTGGGGGAGGTCCCTGACTCCACGGTCACACAACCGGTGACAAGGTGCTGTCCCGAAGGGGCAGTCCCAAAGAGACCGACAGTGCTGCAAGCACCCAACCCAGGGACAGTGATGATTCCCAAGCCCTTCCCTGTGGGTCAGGTAGCCTGCCTTAGTATAGAGGCCAAGGAGGCGGAGGAAGTGGAGGTATCACCGTGGGTTTGGGAACCAGTCAGGGGACGAAGGAGCAATCGGGTCTCCAAGCCCCCGGTAAGATGGTCCCCATCCCATCTCCCTGTCACCCGGTCCCGCAGTAAGGGGGCCCGAGTAGAAGGGAGCGATGAGGGATCACCGAACCCTGTTGGGAAAGGAGAGGCAAGGGGCAGCCCGAACCCCCGGGAGGGGACGGTCTGGCCCGAGCCGTTGGACCAAACAGGTGGACTGCCCCAGTGTAACGGGGCACAGTTTTAATTTGGCCACCCGGAGACGGGTGGCATTGTATATAACATATTCCCTTTCCTTTCCCCCTGCTAGTTCTAAATTAGTGTGTAGTTGTGTGTGAAGTATTTAGGATCGTGGGGACACAGAAGCGCCTGGTGCAAGGGTAAAATGATGAAGCACCAGGCACTAGGACCCTGGGGAGCCGGGCTGTGGACACAGAACCACAGACAGGCTGCGGCAACTTCAAAGCGGGAGCTGCTGCTGCCACTGGATAGAACCCATGCACTTTAAGGTAGGTAGGGCTGTAGAGGCAAGAATGTGTTTTGTTTTTTACAGATGGGGCACCCGACGATGTGGAGTTTGAGGATCTTGGCGATGGTGGGACCGGGAGAACTCCGCAGAGGCGAGACAGAAGAGTCCTTCGACTGACCGGGTTAGGGTGACTGGGGGCAGGCGGGTGTGTTTAACCTGTGAGGGGGACGTTCCTTTGGGGAGATGGTGGTGGCCCAGGAAGCTGAGGCTGGACATGAGGGATCGGTCCTCGGACTGGGAACGGACTGGACAACACCTACCGGACCATCACGGGGTCACCGGGTAGGATCACCGTTTGCTGGGATAAGTGGTGGGCTTCTGACCAGGGCATTTATTTGTGTTCATGGGGATCTACCAAGGCGTGCCCACAAGGGGCATTAATCACTTTTGTAAGGTGGTGGCAGAACCCAGGGAACGGGATAAATTGACCACAGTGGGGAGGGATGTGTAACGCCCAGGGAAGGGATGACTGTAGAAGCTACCGAACTGCTGGTTCAGGTAAAGCGACCCCTGCCCACAGCCCAACCGATCGACCCTCACAACTGTCCGATCACCACCAGGGGGGGGCCTGAGAATGGTTTAGTGTTTGCCCCACAAAGGAAATGTTGTACAGGGGGTACATTGTGCTGTCGCCTCAGTTGGACTAAACCTCTCAGCTGCAGGTATCGACGATGGAGAGTAAATGAAGAGCCCTCATCGGGAAGAAGCGAAGTGCAGCCAAGAAAGGAGGATCCTTGGTGAAATAAACAGATGCAATTGTAAATAGTTGTATGGATTCGCGTGAAATGTGTACTTGATTGTGATATATGTACAGGGACCCTTACGTTTGGGGTTCCGGTGAAATGTGTATATGTTACTGTGTGTTTAAACTAGATATGGTCTTGTCTTTCCCTTTCATTGAAACCAGGGGTAGCCTAGATTAAGGGAACTGTCTTGGGAATTGTAATTTTGCATGTTGCTGAGGGGGGGGACCTACGGTCCACACAAAGGGAAACAATTGCCCTTCACCTGTGTCGATACGGTCCAAGCAGGTAGGGACGTATCGAAGGGGCATCTGTAAGGTTTTCGGGCAATTCGGCCCTTTTGGAGAAACTCAGAGACTGTAAACTGACGTTTCAGCCAAGAGAACAGAACCAGTTTTCCCAGCAGGCTTGGCCCGCTGAGCTGAGTAGGGACATAGAGAGAGAATATTCACAAACACCCCCCCTAGGAGCTACAAGGAAGAAGGAGCCAGACAACAAGATAACATCAAGACACAGACAAAGGGGCACGGGAATACACAGGAGGCTTGCATGCAAGCAGGACAATGGGATGGTCATAGCCCCATGCAGATGTAAATGACCTGGCCTCCACCAGAGCAGAATCCAATCAACACCCCATCAACATAGCAGCGATCTCCAGAGCAGATGGAAGTCTTTGAAAATCTTCAAGGGAGCTCAACCTCGTTATCTCAAAAAACAGACTGGAGGCGGACCTAGGGGAGGTACTCCCATCTCGACAGGTCTGACCGGCTCAAAGGGGGCAGGACCAGCGGGAACTTTAAACCTTACCTTTTTCAATGCAAAGGGGGCTGGCCGACCACAGGACAAAGCCAGGTAAAACAATATAAAAGGGGCTGTGTTTTCGATTGGGGGTCTCTTCGTTCGTGACTCGACCTCTGCACCCCTGACTTGACCTCTGCAGCCTGTGACCGTAAGTACTCCGCAGCAGCTTACGAAACTCCCTTGACTTTAATAGTGGTTGAGGCTTTGGGGAAGGGAACTTGTTTTGTGCCTTGTGATATTGCTAAAAACTGTGTAATCATAAGAATTTTCGTTGTGTCCGCTATATTACTTTTGAATAGCCTTAGTTTGTATTAGAGCATAAGATTTTATTGTGTTTTCTTCTGTTGATGATTTTGACCTGGGTTTTGCAATAAACCTTGATTTGATGATAATTGGAGTCGTTTAAATTCTTCAATCTTTCACCAGCGATCTCTGACCAAGTCATTGTTAAAATACTCCTCACCTTAATTCCGGGTTCAGGAATCGAGGGTCATCTTGAGCGATTCACTCAGGACAGACTGCTGGTTAGGGAATAAACAGCAGTGTCCTATTCTCTCTCTTGGGAAAGCTACTCTAGTGGAGTAGGAACCGGGTGAGTGTTGCACCACCGGCAAGAGAGAGAATCACCTGGGTATTGGTAGGGGTCTGGAGATCTGTGTGATATAAGTCTCAGGCTGTCGGTTAGGAATAAACGGCAGGCTTGAATCAGTGCTCTCTTCAGTGGAAGTGTCCCAGTGCGACATCCCCTGGCCTCTGAAGTTTCAGTGCCAGCTGGAGAGCGACACACACAGATATTCAAACCCCAGATATCGGCCCAGTAGTGGAGTAGCGGAGATGGCACCCTCTACAAGAAGTCTGGGCCGGCTGGGTAACTGAGAGACAACAGCAAGGACACTGACAGAGCGACAGTGGGAGCAGTCTGGGCCGGCTGGGTAACTGGGGGACAACAGCAAGGACACTGACAGAGTGACAGTGGGAGCAGTCTGGGCCGGCTGGATAACTGAGAGACAACAGCAAGGACACTGACAGAGTGACAGTAGGAGCAGTCTGGGCCGGCTGGATAACTGAGAGACAACAGCAAGGACACTGACGGAGTGACAGTGGGAGCAGTCTGGGCCGGCTGGTAACTGAGAGACAACAGGAAGGTCAGTGACAGAGAGACAGTGGGAGCAGTCTGGGCCGGCTGGTAACTGAGAGACAACAGCAAGGACAGTGACAGAGTGACAGTGGGAGCAGTCTGGGCCGGCTGGGTAACTGAGAGACATCAGCAAGGACACTGACAGAGTGACAGTGGGAGCAGTCTGGGCCGGCTGGGTAACTGAGAGACAACAGCAAGGACGCTGACAGAGTGACAGTGGGAGCAGTCTGGACCGGCTGGGTAACTGAGAGACAACAGCAAGGACGCTGACAGAGTGACAGTGGGAGCAGTCTGGGCCGGCTGGGTAACTGAGAGACAACAGCAAGGACACTGACAGAGTGACAGTGGGAGCAGTCTGGGCCGGCTGGGTAACTGAGAGACAACAGCAAGGACACTGACAGAGTGACAGTGGGAGCAGTCTGGGCCGGCTGGGTAACTGAGAGACAACAGCAAGGACACTGACAGAGTGACAGTGGGAGCAGTCTGGGCCGGCTGGGTAACTGAGAGACAACAGCAAGGACGCTGACAGAGTGACAGTGGGAGCAGTCTGGACCGGCTGGGTAACTGAGATACAACAGCAAGGACACTGACAGAGTGACAGTGGGAGCAGTCTTGACCGGCTGGGTAACTGAGAGACAACAGCACGGACACTGACAGAGTGACAGTGGGAGCAGTCTGGGCCGGCTAGGTAACTGAGAGACAACAGCAAGGACGCTGACAGAGTGACAGTGGGAGCAGTCTGGGCCGGCTAGGTAACTGAGAGACAACAGCAAGGACACTGACAGAGTGACAGTGGGAGCAGTCTTGACCGGCTGGGTAACTGAGAGACAACAGCAAGGACGCTGACAGAGTGACAGTGGGAGCAGTCTTGACCGGCTGGGTAACTGAGAGACAACAGCAAGGACAGTGACAGAGTGACAGTGGGAGCAGTCTGGGCCGGCTGGGTAACTGAGAGACAACAGCAAGGACAGTGACAGAGTGACAGTGGGAGCAGGCTGGGCCGGCTGGGTAACTGAGAGACAACAGCAAGGACAGTGACAGAGTGACAGTGGGAGCAGTCCGGGCCGGCTGGGTAACTGAGAGACAACAGCAAGAACAGTGACAGAGTGACAGTGGGAGCAGTCTGGGCCGGCTGGGTAACTGAGAGACAACAGCAAGGACAGTGACAGAGTGACAGTGGGAGCAGTCTGGGCCGGCTGTGTAACTGAGAGACAACAGCAAGGACAGTGACAGAGTGACAATGGGAGCAGTCTGGGCCGGCTGGGTAACTGAGAGACAACAGCAAGGACAGTGACAGAGTGACAGTGGGAGCAGTCTGGGCCGGCTGGGTAACTGAGAGACAACAGCAAGGACAGTGACAGAGTGACAGTGGGAGCAGTCTGGGCCGGCTGGGTAACTGAGAGACAACAGCAAGGACACTGACAGAGTGACAGTGGGAGCAGTCTGGGCCGGCTGGGGAACTGAGAGACAACAGCAAGGACACTGACAGAGTGACAGTGGGAGCAGTCTGGACCGGCTGGGTAACTGAGAGACAACAGCAAGGACACTGACAGAGTGACAGTGGGAGCAGTCTGGGCCGGCTGGGTAACTGAGAGACAACAGCAAGGACACTGACAGAGTGACAGTGGTGGGAGCAGTTTGGCTGGCTGGTTAAATTAGAGACAACAGCAAGGACACTGACAGAGTGACAGTGGACAGACCAGTCTGGGCAGACTTGTTAACAGAGAGACAACAACTAGGATAGTGACAGAGTGACAGTGGTGGCAGCAGTCTCGGTCGGCTGGCAAACTGAGTGACAACAGCAAGGACACTGACAGAGTGACAGTGGGAGCAGTCTGGGCCGACTGGGTAACTGAGCGACAACAGCAAGGACAGTGACAGAGTGACAGTGGGAGCAGTCTGGGCCGGCTGGGTAACTGAGAGACAACAGCGAGGACGCTGACAGAGTGACAGTGGGAGCAGTCTGGGCCGGCTGGGTAACTGAGAGACAACAGCAAGGACACTGACAGAGTGACAGTGGGAGCAGTCTGGGCCGGCTGGGTAACTGAGAGATAACAGCAAGGACACTGACAGAGTGACAGTGGGAGCAGTCTGGGCCGGCTGGGTAACTGAGAGACAACAGCAAGGACAGTGACAGAGTGACAGTGGGAGCAGTCTGGGCCGGCTGGGTAACTGAGAGACAACAGCAAGGTCAGTGACAGAGTGACAGTGAGTGCAGTCTGGGCCGGCTGGGTAACTGAGAGATAACAGCAAGGACACTGACAGAGTGACAGTGGGAGCAGTCTGGGCCGGCTGGGTAACTGAGAGACAACAGCAAGGACAGTGACAGAGTGACAGTGGGAGCAGTCTGGGCCGGCTGGGTAACTGAGAGACTACAGCAAGGACACTGACAGAGTGACAGTGAGTGCAGTCTGGGCCGGCTGGGTAACTGAGAGACAACAGCAAGGACGCTGACAGAGTGACAGTGGGAGCAGTCTGGGCCGGCTGGGTAACTGAGAGACAACAGCAAGGACACTGACAGAGTGACAGTGGGAGCAGTCTGGGCCGGCTGGGTAACTGAGAGACAACAGCAAGGACGCTGACAGAGTGACAGTGGGAGCAGTCTGGGCCGGCTGGGTAACTGAGATACAACAGCAAGGACACTGACAGAGTGACAGTGGGAGCAGTCTGGGCCGGCTGGGTAACTGAGAGACAACAGCAAGGACACTGACAGAGTGACAGTGGTGGGAGCAGTTTGGCTGGCTGGTTAAATTAGAGACAACAGCAAGGACACTGACAGAGTGACAGTGGACAGACCAGTCTGGGCAGACATGTTAACTGAGAGACAACAACTAGGATAGTGACAGAGTGACAGTGGGAGCAGTCTGGGCCGGCTGGGTAACTGAGAGACAACAGCAAGGACACTGACACAGTTACAGTGTTGGGAGTAGTCTGGGCCGGCTGGGTAACTGAGAGACAACAGCAAGGACACTGACAGACTGATTGTGGGAGCAGTCTGGGCCGGCTGGGTAACTGAGAGACAACAGCAAGGACACTGACAGACTGATTGTGGGAGCAGTCTGGGCCGGCTGGGTAACTGAGAGACAACAGCAAGGACACTGACAGAGTGACAGTGAGAGCAGTCTGGGCCGGCTGGTAACTGAGAGACAACAGCAAGGTCAGTGACAGAGTGACAGTGGGAGCAGTCTGGACCGGCTGGGTAACTGAGAGATAACAGCAAGGACACAGACAGAGTGACAGTGGGAGCAGTCTCGGCCGGCTGGGTAACTCAGAGACAACAGCAAGGACAGTGACAGAGTGACAGTGGGAGCAGTCTGGGCCGTCTGGGTAACTGAGAAACAACAGCAAGGACACTGACAGAGTGACAGTGGGAGCAGTCTGGGCCGGCTGGGTAACTGAGATACAACAGCAAGGACAGTGACAGAGTGACAGTGGTGAGAACAGTCTGGGCCGGCTGGGTAACTGAGAGACAACAGCAAGGACGCTGACAGAGTGACAGTGGGAGCAGTCTCGGCCGGCTGACTAACTGAGAGACAACAGCAAGGACACTGACAGAGTGACAGTGGGAGCAGTCTCGGCCGGCTGGGTAACTGAGAGACAACAGCAAGGACACTGACAGAGTGACAGTGGGAGCAGTCTGGGCCGGCTGGGTAACTGAGAGACAACAGCAAGGACACTGACAGAGCGACAGTGGGAGCAGTCTGGGCCGGCTGGGTAACTGGGGGACAACAGCAAGGACACTGACAGAGTGACAGTGGGAGCAGTCTGGGCCGGCTGGGTAACTGAGAGACAACAGCAAGGACACTGACAGAGTGACAGTGGGAGCAGTCTGGACCGGCTGGGTAACTGAGAGACAACAGCAAGGACACTGACAGAGTGACAGTGGGAACAGTCTGGGCCGGCTGCGTAACTGAGAGACAACAGCAAGGACACTGACAGAGTGACAGTGGGAGCCGTCTGGGCCAGCTGGGTAACTGAGAGACAACAGCAAGACACTGAGAGAGTGACAGTGGGAGCAGTCTGGGCCGGCTGGGAAACTGAGAGACAACAGCAAGGACACTGACAGAGTGACAGTGGACAGACCAGTCTGGGCAGACTTGTTAACAGAGAGACAACAACTAGGATAGTGACAGAGTGACAGTGGTGGCAGCAGTCTCGGTCGGCTGGGTAACTGAGTGACAACAGCAAGGACACTGACAGAGTGACAGTGGACAGACCAGTCTGGGCAGACTTGTTAACAGAGAGACAACAACTAGGATAGTGACAGAGTGACAGTGGTGGCAGCAGTCTCGGTCGGCTAGCAAACTGAGTGACAACAGCAAGGACACTGACACAGTTACAGTGTTGGGAGTAGTCTGGGCCGGCTGGGTAACTGAGAGACAACAGCAAGGACACTGACAGAGTGACAGTGGGAGCAGTCTGGTCCGGGTGGGTAACTCAGAGACAACAGCAAGGACACTGACAGAGTGACAGTGGTGAGAACAGTCTGGGTCGGCTGGGTAACTGAGATACAAGAGCGAGGACACTGACAGAGTGACAGTGGTGAGAACAGTCTGGGTCGGCTGGGTAACTGAGATACAAGAGCGAGGACACTGACAGAGTGACAGTGGGAGCAGTCTGTACCGGCTGGATAACTGAGAGACAGCAGCAAGGGCACTGACAGAGTGACAGTGGGAGCAGTCTGGTCCGGGTGGGTAACTCAGAGACAACAGCAAGGACACTGACAGAGTGACAGTGGTGAGAACAGTCTGGGTCGGCTGGGTAACTGAGATACAAGAGCGAGGACACTGACAGAGTGACAGTGGTGAGAACAGTCTGGGTCGGCTGGGTAACTGAGATACAAGAGCGAGGACACTGACAGAGTGACAGTGGGAGCAGTCTGTACCGGCTGGATAACTGAGAGACAGCAGCAAGGGCACTGACAGAGTGACAGTGGGAGCAGTCTGGGCCGGCTGGGTAACTGAGAGACAACAGCAGGGACACTGACAGAGTGACAGTGGGAGCAGTCTGGGCCGGCTGGGTAACTGAGAGACAACAGCAAGGACACTGACAGAGTGACAGTGGGAGCAGTCTGGACCGGCTGGGTAACTGAGAGACAACAGCAAGGACACTGACAGAGTGACAGTGGGAGCAGTCTGGGCCGGCTGGGTAACTGAGAGACAACAGCAAGGTCACTAACAGAGTGACAGTGGGAGCAGTCTGGGCCGGCTGCGTAACTGAGAGACATCAGCAAGGACAGTGACAGAGTGACAGTGGGAGCAGTCTGGGACGGCTGGTAACTGTGAGACAACAGCAAGGACACTGACAGAGTGACAGTGGGAGCAGTCTGGGCCGGCTGGGTAACTGAGAGACAACAGCAAGACACTGAGAGAGTGACAGTGGGAGCATTCTGGGCCGGCTGGGAAACTGAGAGACAACAGCAAGGACACTGACAGAGTGACAGTGGACAGACCAGTCTGGGCAGACTTGTTAACAGAGAGACAACAACTAGGATAGTGACAGAGTGACAGTGGTGGCAGCAGTCTCGGTCGGCTAGCAAACTGAGTGAAAACAGCAAGGACACTGACACAGTTTCAGTGTTGGGAGAAGTCTGGTCCGGCTGGGTAACTGAGAGACAACAGCAAGGACAGTGACAGAGTGACAGTGGGAGCAGTCTGGGCCGGCTGGTAACTGAGAGACAACAGCAGGGACACTGACAGAGTGACAGTGGGAGCAGTCTAGACCGGCTGGCTAACTGAGAGACAACAGCAAGGACACTGACAGAGTGACAGTGGGAGCAGTCTGGGCCGGCTAGGTAACTGAGAGACAACAGCAAGGACACTGACAGAGTGACAGTGGGAGCAGTCTGGGCCGGCTGGGTAACTGAGAGACAACAGCAAGGACACTGACAGAGTGACAGTGGGAGCAGTCTGGGCCGGCTAGGTAACTGAGAGACAACAGCAAGGACACTGACAGAGTGACAGTGGGAGCAGTCTGGGCCGGCTAGGTAACTGAGAGACAACAGCAAGGACACTGACAGAGTGACAGTGGGAGCAGTCTGGGCCGGCTGGGTAACAGAGAGACAACAGCAAGGACACTGACAGAGTGACAGTGGGAGCAGTCTGGGCCGGCTGGGTAACTGAGGGACAACAGCAAGGACACTGACAGAGTGACAGTGGGAGCAGTTTGGGCCGGCTGGGTAACTGAGAGACAACAGCAAGGACGCTGACAGAGTGACAGCGGGAGCAGTCTTGACCGGCTGGGTAACTGAGAGACAACAGCAAGGACACTGACAGAGTGACAGTGAGAGCAGTCTGGGACGGATGGGTAACAGAGAGACAACAGCAAGGACAGTGACAGAGTAACAGTGGGAGCAGTCTGGGCCGGCTGGGTAACTGAGAGACTACAGCAAGGACAGTGACAGAGTGACAGTGGGAGCAGTCTGGGCCGGCTGGGTAACTGAGAGACAACAGCAAGGACACTGACAGAGTGACAGTGGGAGCAGTCTGGGCCGGCTGGGTAACTGAGAGACAACAGCAAGGACACTGACAGAGTGACAGTGGGAGCAGTCTGGGACGGATGGGTAACAGAGAGACAACAGCAAGGACAGTGACAGAGTGACAGTGGGAGCAGTCTGGGCCGGCTGGATAACTGAGAGACTACAGCAAGGACAGTGACAGAGTGACAGTGGGAGCAGTCTGGGCCGGCTGGGTAACTGAGAGACTACAGCAAGGACAGTGACAGAGTGACAGTGGGAGCAGTCTGGGACGGATGGGTAACTGAGAGACAACAGCAAGGACAGTGACAGAGTGACAGTGGGAGCAGTCTGGGCCGGCTGGTTAACTGAGAGACAACAGCAAGGACACTGACAGAGTGACAGTGGGAGCAGTCTGGGCCGGCTGGTTAACTGAGAGACAACAGCAAGGACACTGACAGAGTGACAGTGGGAGCAGTCTGGGCCGGCTGGGTAACTGAGAGACAACAGCAAGGACAGTGACAGAGTGACAGTGGGAGCAGTCCGGGCCGGCTTGGTAACTGAGAGACAACAGCAAGGACAGTGACAGAGTGACAATGGGAGCAGTCTGGGCCGGCTGGGTAACTGAGAGACAACAGCAAGGACAGTGACAGAGTGACAGTGGGAGCAGTCCGGGCCGGCTGGGTAACTGAGAGACAACAGCAAGAACAGTGACAGAGTGACAGTGGGAGCAGTCTGGGCCGGCTGGGTAACTGAGAGACAACAGCAAGGACACTGACAGAGTGACAGTGGTGGGAGCAGTTTGGCTGGCTGGTTAAATTAGAGACAACAGCAAGGACACTGACAGAGTGACAGTGGACAGACCAGTCTGGGCAGACTTGTTAACAGAGAGACAACAACTAGGATAGTGACAGAGTGACAGTGGTGGCAGCAGTCTCGGTCGGCTAGCAAACTGAGTGACAACAGCAAGGACACTGACACAGTTACAGTGTTGGGAGTAGTCTGGGCCGGCTGGGTAACTGAGCGACAACAGCAAGGACGCTGACAGAGTGACAGTGGGAGCAGTCTGGGCCGGCTGGGTAACTGAGCGACAACAGCAAGGACAGTGACAGAGTGACAGTGGGAGCAGTCTGGGCCGGCTGGATAACTGAGAGACAACAGCAAGGACACTGACAGAGTGACAGTGGGAGCAGTCTGGGCCGGCTGGGTAACTGAGAGACAACAGCAAGGACACTGACAGAGTGACAGTGAGAGCAGTCTGGGCCGGCTGGGTAACTGAGAGACAACAGCAAGGACACTGACAGAGTGACAGTGGGAGCAGTCTGGACCGGCTGGGTAACTGAGAGATAACAGCAAGGACACTGACAGAGTGACAGTGGGAGCAGTCTGGGCCGGCTGGGTAACTGAGAGACAACAGCAAGGACACTGACAGAGTGACAGTGGGAGCAGTCTGGGCCGGCTGGGTAACTGAGAGACAACAGCAAGGACACTGACAGAGTGACAGTGGGAGCAGTCTGGGCCGGCTGGGTAACTGAGAGACAACAGCAAGGACACTGACAGAGTGACAGTGGTGGGAGCAGTTTGGCTGGCTGGTTAAATTAGAGACAACAGCAAGGACACTGACAGAGTGACAGTGGACAGACCAGTCTGGGCAGACTTGTTAACAGAGAGACAACAACTAGGATAGTGACAGAGTGACAGTGGTGGCAGCAGTCTCGGTCGGCTAGCAAACTGAGTGACAACAGCAAGGACACTGACACAGTTACAGTGTTGGGAGTAGTCTGGGCCGGCTGGGTAACTGAGCGACAACAGCAAGGACACTGACAGAGTGACAGTGGGAGCAGTCTGGGCTGGCTGGGTAACTGAGCGACAACAGCAAGGACGCTGACAGAGTGACAGTGGGAGCAGTCTGGGCCGGCTGGGTAACTGAGAGACAACAGCAAGGACAGTGACAGAGTGACAGTGAGAGCAGTCTGGGCCGGCTGGGTAACTGAGAGACAACAGCAAGGACACTGACAGAGTGACAGTGGGAGCAGTGTGGGCCGGCTGGTAACTGAGAGACAACAGCAAGGACAGTGACAGAGTGACAGTGGGAGCAGTCTGGGCCGGCTGGTAACTGAGAGACAACAGCAAGGTCAGTGACAGAGTGACAGTGGGAGCAGCCTGGACCGGCTGGGTAACTGAGAGACAACAGCAAGGACACAGACAGAGTGACAGTGGGAGCAGTCTGGGCCGGCTGGGTAACTGAGAGACAACAGCAAGGACACTGACAGAGTGACAGTGGGAGCAGTCTGGGCCGGCTGAGTAACTGAGAGACAACAGCAAGGACACTGACAGAGTTACAGTGGGAGCAGTCTGGGCCGGCTGGGTAACTGAGATACAACAGCAAGGACACTGACAGAGTGACAGTGGGAACAGTCTGGGCCGGCTGGGTAACTGAGAGACAACAGCAAGGACACTGACAGAGCGACAGTGGGAGCAGTCTGGGCCGGCTGGGTAACTGAGAGACAACAGCAAGGACACTGACAGGGTGACAGTGGGAGCAGTCTGGGCCGGCTGGGTAACTGAGAGACAACAGCAAGGACACTGACAGAGTGACAGTGGGAGCAGTCTGGGCCGGCTGCGTAACTGAGAGACAACAGCAAGGACACTGAAAGAGTGACAGTGGGAGCAGTCTGGATCGGCTGGGTAACTGAGAGAAAACAGCAAGGACACTGACAGAGAGACAGTGGGAGCAGTCTGGACCGGCTGGGTAACTGAGAGAAAACAGCAAGGACACTGACAGAGAGACAGTGGGAGCAGTCTGGATCGGCTGGGTAACTGAGAGAAAACAGCAAGGACACTGACAGAGAGACAGTGGGAGCAGTCTGGATCGGCTGGGTAACTGAGAGACAACAGCAAGGACAGTGACAGAGTGACAGTGGGAGCAGTCTGGATCAGCTGGGTTACTGAGAGACAACAGCAAGGACACTGACAGAGTGACAGTGGGAGCAGTCTGGGCCGGCTGGGTAACTGAGAGACAACAGCAAGGACACTGACAGAGTGACAGTGGGAGCAGTCTGGACCGGCTGGGTAACTGAGAGACAACAGCAAGGACACTGACAGAGTGACAGTGGTGAGAACAGTATGGGCCGGCTGGGTAACTGAGATACAACAGCAAGGACACTGACAGAGTGACAGCGGGAGCAGTCTGGGCCGGCTGGGTAACTGAGAGACAACAGCAAGGACACTGACAGAGTGACAATGGGAGCAGTCTGGGCCGGCTGGGTAACTGAGAGACAACAGCAGGGACACTGACAGAGTGACAGTGGGAGCAGTCTGGGCCGGCTGGGTAACTGAGATACAACAGCGAGGACACTGACAGAGTGACAGTGAGAGCAGTCTGGACCGGCTGGTAACTGAGAGACAATAGCAAGGACACTGACAGAGAGACATTGGGAGCAGTCTGGACCGGCTGGGTAACTGAGAGACAACAGCAAGGACACTGACAGAGTGACAGTGGGAGCAGTCTGGATCGGCTGGGTAACTGAGAGAAAACAGCAAGGACACTGACAGAGAGACAGTGGGAGCAGTCTGGACCGGCTGGGTAACTGAGAGAAAACAGCAAGGACACTGACAGAGAGACAGTGGGAGCAGTCTGGATCGGCTGGGTAACTGAGAGAAAACAGCAAGGACACTGACAGAGAGACAGTGGGAGCAGTCTGGATCGGCTGGGTAACTGAGAGACAACAGCAAGGACAGTGACAGAGTGACAGTGGGAGCAGTCTGGATCAGCTGGGTTACTGAGAGACAACAGCAAGGACACTGACAGAGTGACAGTGGGAGCAGTCTGGGCCGGCTGGGTAACTGAGAGACAACAGCAAGGACACTGACAGAGTGACAGTGGGAGCAGTCTGGGCCGGCTGGGTAACTGAGATACAACAGCGAGGACAGTGACAGAGTGACAGTGGGAGCAGTCTCGGCCGGCTGGGTAACTGAGAGACAACAGCAAGGACACTGACAGAGTGACAGTGGGAGCAGTCTCGGCCGGCTGGGTAACTGAGAGACAACAGCAAGGACACTGACAGAGTGACAGTGGGAGCAGTCTGGGCCGGCTGGTAACTGAGAGACAACAGCAAGGTCAGTGACAGAGTGACAGTGGGAGCAGTCTGGGCCGGCTGGGTAACTGAGAGACAACAGCAAGGACACAGACAGAGTGACAGTGGGAGCAGTCTCGGCCGGCTGGGTAACTGAGAGACAACAGCAAGGACACTGACAGAGTGACAATGGGAGCAGTCTGGGCCGGCTAGGTAACTGAGAGACAACAGCAAGGACACTGACAGAGTGACAGTGGGAGCAGTCTGGGCCGGCTTGGTAACTGAGAGACAACAGCAAGGACAGTGACAGAGTGACAGTGGGAGCAGTCAGGGCCGGCTGGGTAACTGAGAGACAACAGCAAGAACAGTGACAGAGTGACAGTGGGAGCAGTCTGGGCCGGCTGGGTAACTGAGAGACAACAGCAAGGACAGTGACAGAGTGACAATGGGAGCAGTCTATGCCGGCTGGGTAACTGAGAGACAACAGCAAGGACAGTGACAGAGTGACAGTGAGAGCAGTCTGGGTCGGCTGGGTAACTGAGAGACAACAGCAAGGACACTGACAGAGTGACAGTGAGAGCAGTCTGGGTCGGCTGGGTAACTGAGAGACAACAGCAAGGACAGTGACAGAGTGACAGTGGGAGCAGTCTGGGCCGGCTGGGTAACTGAGAGACAACAGCAAGGACAGTGACAGAGTGACAGTGGGAGCAGTCTGGGCCGGCTGGTAACTGAGAGACAACAGCAAGGACACTGACAGAGTGACAGTGGGAGCAGTCTGGCCCGGCTGGGTAACTGAGAGACAACAGCAAGGACACTGACAGAGTGACAGTGGGAGCAGTCTGGGCCGGCTGGGTAACTGAGAGACAACAGCAAGGGCACTGACAGAGTGACAGTGGGAGTAGTCTGGGCCGGCTGGGTAACTGAGAGACAACAGCAAGGATACTGACAGAGTGACAGTGGGAGCAGTCTGGGCCGGCTGGGTAACTGAGAGACATCAGCAAGGACACTGACAGAGTGACAGTGGGAGCAGTCTGGGCCGGCTGGGTAACTGAGAGACAACAGCAAGGACACTGACAGAGTGACAGTGGGAGCAGTCTGGGCCGGCTGGGTAACTGAGAGACAACAGCAAGGACACTGACAGAGTGACAGTGGGAGCAGTCTGGGCCGGCTGGGTAACTGAGATACAACAGCAAGGACACTAACAGAGTGACAGTGGGAGCAGTCTGGACCGGCTGGGTAACTGAGAGACAACAGCAAGGACACTGACAGAGTGACAGTGGGAGCAGTCTGGGCCGGCTGGGTAACTGAGATACAACAGCAAGGACACTGACAGAGTGACAGTGGGAGCAGTCTGGACCGGCTGGGTAACTGAGAGACAACAGCAAGGACAGTGACAGAGTGACAGTGGGAGCAGTCTGGGCCGGCTGGGTAACTGAGATACAACAGCAAGGACACTAACAGAGTGACAGCGGGAGCAGTCTGGACCGGCTGGGTAACTGAGAGACAACAGCAAGGACACTGACAGAGTGACAGTGGGAGCAGTCTGGGCCGGCTGGGTAACTGAGAGGCACCAGCAAGGACAGTGACAGAGTGACAGTTGGAGCAGTCTGGGCCGGCTGGGTAACTGAGATACAACAGCAGGAGCACTGACAGAGTGATAGTGGGAGCAGTCTGGGCCGGCTGGGTAACTGAGAGACAACAGCAAGGACACTGACAGAGTGACAGTAGGAGCAGTCTGGGCCGGCTGGGTAACTGAGAGACAACAGCAAGGACACTGACAGAGTGACATTGGGAGCAGTCTGGGCCGGCTGGGTAACTGAGCGACAACAGCAAGGACACTGACAGACTGATAGTGGGAGCAGTCTGGGCCGGCTGGGTAACTGAGAGACAACAGCAAGGACACTGACAGAGTGACAGTGGGAGCAGTCTGGGCCGGCTGGGTAACTGAGGGACAACAGCAAGGACAGTGACAGAGTGACAGTGGGAGCAGTCTGAGCCGGATGGGTAACTGAGAGACAACAGCAAGGACACTGACAGAGTGACAGTGAGAGCAGTCTGGGCCGGCTGGGTAACTGAGAGACAACAGCAAGGACACTGACACAGTTATAGTGTTGGGAGTAGTCTGGGCCGGCTGGGTAACTGAGCGACAACAGCAAGGACACTGACATACTGATAGTGGGAGCAGTCTGGGCCGGCTGGGTAACTGAGAGACAACAGCAAGGACAGTGACAGAGTGACAGTGAGAGCAGTCTGGACCGGCTAGGTAACTGAGAGACAACAGCAAGGACACTGACAGAGTGACAGTGGGAGCAGTCTGGGCCGGCTGGGTAACTGAGAGACAACAGCAAGGACGCTGACAGAGTGACAGCGGGAGCAGTCTGGACCGGCTGGGTAACTGAGAGACAACAGCAAGGACACTGACAGAGTGACAGTGGGAGCAGTCTGGGCCGGCTGGTAACTGAGAGACAACAGCAAGGTCAGTGACAGAGTGACAGTGGGAGCAGTCTGGACCGGCTGGGTAACTGAGAGACAACAGCAAGGACACAGACAGAGTGACAGTGGGAGCAGTCTGGGCCGGCTGGGTAACTGAGAGACAACAGCAAGGACAGTGACAGAGTGACAGTGGGAGCAGGCTGGGCCGGCTGGGTAACTGAGAGACAACAGCAAGGACAGTGACAGAGTGACAGTGGGAGCAGTCCGGGCCGGCTTGGTAACTGAGAGACAACAGCAAGGACAGTGACAGAGTGACAATGGGAGCAGTCTGGGCCGGCTGGGTAACTGAGAGACAACAGCAAGGACAGTGACAGAGTGACAGTGGGAGCAGTCGGGGCCGGCTGGGTAACTGAGAGACAACAGCAAGAACAATGACAGAGTGACAGTGGGAGCAGTCTGGGCCGGCTGGGTAACTGAGAGACAACAGCAAGGACAGTGACAGAGTGACAGTGGGAGCAGTCTGGGCCGGCTGGGTAACTGAGAGACAACAGCAAGGACAGTGACAGAGTGACAATGGGAGCAGTCTGGGCCGGCTGGGTAACTGAGAGACAACAGCAAGGACAGTGACAGAGTGACAGTGGGAGGAGTCTGGGCCGGCTGGGTAACTGAGAGACAACAGCAAGGACACTGACAGAGAGACAGAGGGAGCAGTCTGGGCCGGCTGGGTAACTGAGAGACAACAGCAAGGACAGTGACAGAGTGACAGTGGGAGCAGTCCGGGCCGGCTGGGTAACTGAGAGACAACAGCAAGGACACTGACAGAGTGACAATGGGAGCAGTCTGGGCCGGCTGGGTAACTGAGCGACAACAGCAAGGACACTGACAGGCTGATAGTGGGAGCAGTCTGGGCCGGCTGGGTAACTGAGCGACAACAGCAAGGTCACTGACAGAGTGACAGTGGGAGCAGTCTGGGCCGGCTGGGTAACTGAGAGACAACAGCAAGGACACTGACAGAGTGACAGTGGTGGGAGCAGTTTGGCTGGCTGGTTAAATTAGAGACAACAGCAAGGACACTGACAGAGTGACAGTGGACAGACCAGTCTGGGCAGTCTTGTTAACAGAGAGACAACAACTAGGATAGTGACAGAGTGACAGTGGTGGCAGCAGTCTCGGTCGGCTAGCAAACTGAGTGACAACAGCAAGGACACTGACACAGTTACAGTGTTGGGAGTAGTCTGGGCCGGCTGGGTAACTGAGCGACAACAGCAAGGACGCTGACAGAGTGACAGTGGGAGCAGTCTGGGCCGGCTGGGTAACTGAGAGACAACAGCAAGGACAGTGACAGAGTGACAGTGGGAGCAGTCTGGGCCGGCTGGGTAACTGAGAGACAACAGCAAGGACACTGACAGAGTGACAGTGAGTGCAGTCTGGGCCGGCTGGGTAACTGAGAGACAACAGCAAGGATACTGACAGAGTGACAGTGGGAGCAGTCTGGGCCGGCTGGGTAACTGAGAGACAACAGCAAGGACACTGACAGAGTGACAGTGGGAGCAGTCTGGGCCGGCTGAGTAACTGAGAGACAACAGCAAGGACACTGACAGAGTTACAGTGGGAGCAGTCTGGGCCGGCTGGGTAACTGAGATACAACAGCAAGGACAGTGACAGAGTGACAGTGGTGAGAACAGTCTGGGCCGGCTGGGTAACTGAGAGACAACAGCAAGGACACTGACAGAGAGACAGTGGGAATAGACTGGGCCGGCTGGGTAACTGAGAGACAACTGCAAGGACACTGACAGAGTGACAGTGGGAGCAGTCTGGGCCGGCTGGGTAACTGAGAGACAACAGCAAGGACACTGACAGAGTGACAGTGGGAGCAGTCTGGGCCGGCTGCGTAACTGAGAGACAACAGCAAGGACACTGACAGAGTGACAGTGGGAGCAGTCTGGATCGGCTGGGTAACTGAGAGAAAACAGCAAAGACACTGACAGAGAGACAGTGGGAGCAGTCTGGACCGGCTGGGTAACTGAGAGAAAACAGCAAGGACACTGACAGAGAGACAGTGGGAGCAGTCTGGATCGGCTGGGTAACTGAGAGAAAACAGCAAGGACACTGACAGAGAGACAGTGGGAGCAGTCTGGATCGGCTGGGTAACTGAGAGACAACAGCAAGGACAGTGACAGAGTGACAGTGGGAGCAGTCTGGATCAGCTGGGTTACTGAGAGACAACAGCAAGGACACTGACAGAGTGACAGTGGGAGCAGTCTGGGCCGGCTGGGTAACTGAGAGACAACAGCAAGGACACTGACAGAGTGACAGTGGGAGCAGTCTGGACCGGCTGGGTAACTGAGAGACAACAGCAAGGACACTGACAGAGTGACAGTGGTGAGAACAGTATGGGCCGGCTGGGTAACTGAGATACAACAGCAAGGACACTGACAGAGTGACAGCGGGAGCAGTCTGGGCCGGCTGGGTAACTGAGAGACAACAGCAAGGACACTGACAGAGTGACAATGGGAGCAGTCTGGGCCGGCTGGGTAACTGAGAGACAACAGCAGGGACAGTGACAGAGTGACAGTGGGAGCAGTCTGGGCCGGCTGGGTAACTGAGATACAACAGCGAGGACACTGACAGAGTGACAGTGAGAGCAGTCTGGACCGGCTGGTAACTGAGAGACAATAGCAAGGACACTGACAGAGAGACATTGGGAGCAGTCTGGACCGGCTGGGTAACTGAGAGACAACAGCAAGGACACTGACAGAGTGACAGTGGGAGCAGTCTGGATCGGCTGGGTAACTGAGAGAAAACAGCAAGGACACTGACAGAGAGACAGTGGGAGCAGTCTGGACCGGCTGGGTAACTGAGAGAAAACAGCAAGGACACTGACAGAGAGACAGTGGGAGCAGTCTGGATCGGCTGGGTAACTGAGAGAAAACAGCAAGGACACTGACAGAGAGACAGTGGGAGCAGTCTGGATCGGCTGGGTAACTGAGAGACAACAGCAAGGACACTGACAGAGAGACAGTGGGAGCAGTCTGGATCGGCTGGGTAACTGAGAGAAAACAGCAAGGACACTGACAGAGTGACAGTGGGAGCAGTCTGGACCGGCTGGGTAACTGAGAGAAAACAGCAAGGACACTGACAGAGAGACAGTGGGAGCAGTCTGGATCGGCTGGGTAACTGAGAGACAACAGCAAGGACAGTGACAGAGTGACAGTGGGAGCAGTCTGGATCAGCTGGGTTACTGAGAGACAACAGCAAGGACACTGACAGAGTGACAGTGGGAGCAGTCTTGGCCGGCTGGGTAACTGAGAGACAACAGCAAGGACACTGACAGAGTGACAGTGGGAGCAGTCTGGGCCGGCTGGGTAACTGAGATACAACAGCGAGGACAGTGACAGAGTGACAGTGGGAGCAGTCTCGGCCGGCTGGGTAACTGAGAGACAACAGCAAGGACACTGACAGAGTGACAGTGGGAGCAGTCTCGGCCGGCTGGGTAACTGAGAGACAACAGCAAGGACACTGACAGAGTGACAGTGGGAGCAGTCTGGGCCGGCTGGTAACTGAGAGACAACAGCAAGGTCAGTGACAGAGTGACAGTGGGAGCAGTCTGGGCCGGCTGGGTAACTGAGAGACAACAGCAAGGACACAGACAGAGTGACAGTGGGAGCAGTCTCGGCCGGCTGGGTAACTGAGAGACAACAGCAAGGACACTGACAGAGTGACAATGGGAGCAGTCTGGGCCGGCTAGGTAACTGAGAGACAACAGCAAGGACACTGACAGAGTGACAGTGGGAGCAGTCTGGGCCGGCTGGGTAACTGAGAAACAACTGCAAGGATACTGACAGAGTGACAGTGGGAGCAGTCTGGGCCGGCTGGGTAACTGAGAGACATCAGCAAGGACACTGACAGAGTGACAGTGGGAGCAGTCTGGGCCGGCTGGGTAACTGAGAGACAACAGCAAGGACAGTGACATCTGACAGTGGGAGCAGTCTGGGCCGGCTGGGTAACTGAGAGACAACAGCAGGGACACTGACAGAGTGACAGTGAGAGCAGTCTGGGCCGGCTGGGTAACTGAGATACAACAGCAAGGACCCTGACTGAGTGACAGTGGGAGCAGTCTGGGCCGGCTGGGTAACTGAGAGACAACAGCAAGGACACTGACAGAGTGACAGTGGGAGCAGTCTGGGCCGGCTGGGTAACTGAGAGACAACAGCAAGGACACTGACAGAGTGACAGTGGGAGCAGTCTGGGCCGGCTGGGTAACTGAGAGACAACAGCAGGGACACAGACAGAGTGACAGTGGGAGCAGTCTGGGCCGGCTGGGTAACTGAGAGACAACAGCAAGGACAGTGACAGAGTGACAGTGGCAGCAGTCTGGGCCGGCTGAATAAATTAGAGAAAACAGCAAGGACACTGACAGAGTGACAGTGGGAGCAGTCTGGGCCGGCAGGGTAACTGAGAGACAACAGCAAGGACAGTGACAGAGTGACAGTGGGAGCAGTCTGGGCCGGCTGGGTAACTGAGAGACAACAGCAAGGACACTGACAGAGTGACAGCGGGAGCAGTTTGGGCCGGCTGGGTAACTGAGAGACATCAGCAAGGACACTGACAGATTGACAGTGAGAGCAGTCTGGGCCGGCTGGTAACTGAGAGACAACAGCGAGGACAGTGACAGAGTGACAGTGGGATCAGTCTGGGCCGGCTGGGTAACTGAGTGACAACAGCAAGGACACTGACACAGTTACAGTGTTGGGAGTAGTCTGGGCCGGCTGGGTAACTGAGCGACAACAGCAAGGACACTGACATACTGATAGTGGGAGCAGTCTGGGCCGGCTGAGTAACTGAGAGACAACAGCAAGGACAGTGACAGAGTGACAGTGAGAGCAGTCTGGGCCGGCTGGGTAACTGAGAGACAACAGCAAGGACACTGACAGAGTGACAGTGGGAGCAGTCTCGGCCGGCTGGTAACTGAGAGACAACAGCAAGGTCAGTGACAGAGTGACAGTGGGAGCAGTCTGGACCGGCTGGGTAACTGAGAGACAACAGCATGGACAGTGACAGAGTGACAGTGGGAGCAGTCTCGGCCGGCTGGGTAACATAGAGACAACAGCAAGGACACTGACAGAGTGACAGTGGGAGCAGTCTGGGCCGGCTGGGTAACTGAGAGACAACAGCAAGGACACTGACAGAGTGACAGTGGGAGCAGTCTGGGCCGGCTGAGTAACTGAGAGACAACAGCAAGGACACTGACAGAGTTACAGTGGGAGCAGTCTGGGCCGGCTGGGTAACTGAGATACAACAGCAAGGACAGTGACAGAGTGACAGTGGTGAGAACAGTCTGGGCCGGCTGGGTAACTGAGAGACAACAGCAAGGACACTGACAGAGAGACAGTGGGAATAGTCTGGGCCGGCTGGGTAACTGAGAGACAACTGCAAGGACACTGACAGAGTGACAGTGGGAGCAGTCTGGGCCGGCTGGGTAACTGAGAGACAACAGCAAGGACACTGACAGAGTGACAGTGGGAGCAGTCTGGGCCGGCTGCGTAACTGAGAGACAACAGCAAGGACACTGACAGAGTGACAGTGGGAGCAGTCTGGATCGGCTGGGTAACTGAGAGAAAACAGCAAAGACACTGACAGAGAGACAGTGGGAGCAGTCTGGACCGGCTGGGTAACTGAGAGAAAACAGCAAGGACACTGACAGAGAGACAGTGGGAGCAGTCTGGATCGGCTGGGTAACTGAGAGAAAACAGCAAGGACACTGACAGAGAGACAGTGGGAGCAGTCTGGATCGGCTGGGTAACTGAGAGACAACAGCAAGGACAGTGACAGAGTGACAGTGGGAGCAGTCTGGATCAGCTGGGTTACTGAGAGACAACAGCAAGGACACTGACAGAGTGACAGTGGGAGCAGTCTGGGCCGGCTGGGTAACTGAGAGACAACAGCAAGGACACTGACAGAGTGACAGTGGGAGCAGTCTGGACCGGCTGGGTAACTGAGAGACAACAGCAAGGACACTGACAGAGTGACAGTGGTGAGAACAGTATGGGCCGGCTGGGTAACTGAGATACAACAGCAAGGACACTGACAGAGTGACAGCGGGAGCAGTCTGGGCCGGCTGGGTAACTGAGAGACAACAGCAAGGACACTGACAGAGTGACAATGGGAGCAGTCTGGGCCGGCTGGGTAACTGAGAGACAACAGCAGGGACAGTGACAGAGTGACAGTGGGAGCAGTCTGGGCCGGCTGGGTAACTGAGATACAACAGCGAGGACACTGACAGAGTGACAGTGAGAGCAGTCTGGACCGGCTGGTAACTGAGAGACAATAGCAAGGACACTGACAGAGAGACATTGGGAGCAGTCTGGACCGGCTGGGTAACTGAGAGACAACAGCAAGGACACTGACAGAGTGACAGTGGGAGCAGTCTGGATCGGCTGGGTAACTGAGAGAAAACAGCAAGGACACTGACAGAGAGACAGTGGGAGCAGTCTGGACCGGCTGGGTAACTGAGAGAAAACAGCAAGGACACTGACAGAGAGACAGTGGGAGCAGTCTGGATCGGCTGGGTAACTGAGAGAAAACAGCAAGGACACTGACAGAGAGACAGTGGGAGCAGTCTGGATCGGCTGGGTAACTGAGAGACAACAGCAAGGACAGTGACAGAGTGACAGTGGGAGCAGTCTGGATCAGCTGGGTTACTGAGAGACAACAGCAAGGACACTGACAGAGTGACAGTGGGAGCAGTCTGGGCCGGCTGGGTAACTGAGAGACAACAGCAAGGACACTGACAGAGTGACAGTGGGAGCAGTCTGGGCCGGCTGGGTAACTGAGATACAACAGCGAGGACAGTGACAGAGTGACAGTGGGAGCAGTCTCGGCCGGCTGGGTAACTGAGAGACAACAGCAAGGACACTGACAGAGTGACAGTGGGAGCAGTCTCGGCCGGCTGGGTAACTGAGAGACAACAGCAAGGACACTGACAGAGTGACAGTGGGAGCAGTCTGGGCCGGCTGGTAACTGAGAGACAACAGCAAGGTCAGTGACAGAGTGACAGTGGGAGCAGTCTGGGCCGGCTGGGTAACTGAGAGACAACAGCAAGGACACAGACAGAGTGACAGTGGGAGCAGTCTCGGCCGGCTGGGTAACTGAGAGACAACAGCAAGGACACTGACAGAGTGACAATGGGAGCAGTCTGGGCCGGCTAGGTAACTGAGAGACAACAGCAAGGACACTGACAGAGTGACAGTGGGAGCAGTCTGGGCCGGCTGGGTAACTGAGAAACAACTGCAAGGATACTGACAGAGTGACAGTGGGAGCAGTCTGGGCCGGCTGGGTAACTGAGAGACATCAGCAAGGACACTGACAGAGTGACAGTGGGAGCAGTCCGGGCCGGCTGGGTAACTGAGAGACAACAGCAAGGACAGTGACATCTGACAGTGGGAGCAGTCTGGGCCGGCTGGGTAACTGAGAGACAACAGCAGGGACACTGACAGAGTGACAGTGAGAGCAGTCTGGGCCGGCTGGGTAACTGAGATACAACAGCAAGGACCCTGACTGAGTGACAGTGGGAGCAGTCTGGGCCGGCTGGGTAACTGAGAGACAACAGCAAGGACACTGACAGAGTGACAGTGGGAGCAGTCTGGGCCGGCTGGGTAACTGAGAGACAACAGCAAGGACACTGACAGAGTGACAGTGGGAGCAGTCTGGGCCGGCTGGGTAACTGAGAGACAACAGCAGGGACACAGACAGAGTGACAGTGGGAGCAGTCTGGGCCGGCTGGGTAACTGAGAGACAACAGCAAGGACAGTGACAGAGTGACAGTGGGAGCAGTCTGGGCCGGCTGAATAAATTAGAGAAAACAGCAAGGACACTGACAGTGTGACAGTGGGAGCAGTCTGGGCCGGCAGGGTAACTGAGAGACAACAGCAAGGACAGTGACAGAGTGACAGTGGGAGCAGTCTGGGCCGGCTGGGTAACTGAGAGACAACAGCAAGGACACTGACAGAGTGACAGCGGGAGCAGTTTGGGCCGGCTGGGTAACTGAGAGACATCAGCAAGGACACTGACAGATTGACAGTGAGAGCAGTCTGGGCCGGCTGGTAACTGAGAGACAACAGCGAGGACAGTGACAGAGTGACAGTGGGAGCAGTCTGGGCCGGCTGGGTAACTGAGAGACAACAGCAGGGACACTGACAGAGTGACAGTGGGAGCAGTCTGGGCCGGCTGGGTAACTGAGAGACAACAGCAAGGACACTGACAGAGTGACAGTGGGAGCAGTCTGGGCCGGCTGGGTAACTGAGAGACAACAGCAAGTACACTGACAGAGTGACAGTGAGAGCAGTCTGGGCCGGCTGGTAACTGAGAGACAACAGCAAGTACACTGACAGAGTGACAGTGGGAGCAGTCTGGGCCGGCTGGGTAACTGAGAGACAACAGCAAGGACACTGAGAGAGTGACAGTGGGAGCAGTCTGGGCCGGCTGGGTAACTGAGAGACAACAGCAAGGACACTGACAGAGTGACAGTGAGAGCAGTCTGGGCCGGCTGGGTAACTGAGATACAACAGCAAGGGCGCTGACAGAGTGACAGTGGGAGCAGTCTGGGCCGGCTGGGTAACTGAGAGACAACAGCAAGGACACTGAGAGAGTGACAGTGGGAGCAGTCTGGGCCGGCTGGGTAACTGAGAGACAACAGCAAGGACACTGAGAGAGTGACAGTGGGAGCAGTCTGGGCCGGCTGGGTAACTGAGAGACAACAGCAAGGACGCTGACAGAGTGACAGTGGGAACAGTCTGGGCCGGCTGGATAACTGAGAGACAACAGCAAGGACACTGACAGAGTGACAGTGGGAGCAGTCTGGACCGGCTGGATAACTGTAAGACAACAGCAAGGACACGGACAGAGTGACAGTGGTGGGAGCAGTTTGGCTGGCTGGCTAAATTAGAGACAACAGCAAGGACACTGACAGAGTGACAGTGGACAGACCAGTCTGGGCAGACATGTTAACAGAGAGACAACAACTAGGATAGTGACAGAGTGACAGTGGGAGCAGTCTGGGCCGGCTGCGTAACTGAGAGACAACAGCAAGGACACTGACAGACTGATAGTGGGAGCAGTCTGGGCCGGCTGGGTAACTGAGAGACAACAGCAAGGACACTGACAGAGTGACAGTGGGAGCAGTCTGGGCCGGCTGGGTAACTGAGAGACAACAGCAAGGACACTGACAGAGTGACAGTGGGAGCAGTCTGGGCCGGCTGGGTAACTGAGCGACAACAGCAAGGACACTGACAGACTGATAGTGGGAGCAGTCTGGGCCGGCTGGGTAACTGAGAGACAACAGCAAGGACACTGACAGGGTGACAGTGGGAGCAGTCTGGGCCGGCTGCGTAACTGAGAGACAACAGCAAGGACACTGACAGAGTGACAGTGGGAGCAGTCTGGATCGGCTGGGTAACTGAGAGAAAACAGCAAGGACACTGACAGAGAGACAGTGGGAGCAGTCTGGACCGGCTGGGTAACTGAGAGAAAACAGCAAGGACACTGACAGAGTGACAGTGGGAGCAGTCTGGATCGGCTGGGTAACTGAGAGAAAACAGCAAGGACACTGACAGAGAGACAGTGGGAGCAGTCTGGATCAGCTGGGTTACTGAGAGACAACAGCAAGGACACTGACAGAGTGACAGTGGGAGCAGTCTGGGCCGGCTGGGTAACTGAGATACAACAGCGAGGACAGTGACAGAGTGACAGTGGGAGCAGTCTCGGCCGGCTGGGTAACTGAGAGACAACAGCAAGGACACTGACAGAGTGACAGTGGGAGCAGTCTCGGCCGGCTGGGTAACTGAGAGACAACAGCAAGGACACTGACAGAGTGACAGTGGGAGCAGTCTGGGCTGGCTGAATAAATTAGAGAAAACAGCAAGGACACTGAAAGTGTGACAGTGGTGAGAACAGTCTGGGCCGGCTGGGTAACTGAGATACAACAGCAAGGACACTGACAGAGTGATAGTGGGAGTAGTCTGGGCCGGCTGGGTAACTGAGAGACAACAGCAAGGACACTGACAGAGTGACAGTGGGAGCAGTCTGTACCGGCTGGATAACTGAGAGACAACAGCAAGGACACTGACAGAGAGACAGTGGGAGCAGTCTGGGCCGGCTGGGTAACTGAGAGACAACAGCAAGGACGCTGACAGAGTGACAGTGGGAGCAGTCTGTAACGGCTGGATAACTGAGAGACAACAGCAAGGACAGTGACAGAGTGACAGTGGGAGCAGTCTGGGCCGGCTGGATAACTGAGAGACAACAGCAAGGACACTGACAGAGTGACAGTGGGAGCAGTCTGGGCCGGCTGGGTAACTGAGAGACAACAGCAAGGACGCTGACAGAGTGTCAGCGGGAGCAGTCTGGGCCGGCTGGGTAACTGAGATACAACAGCAAGGACACTGACAGAGTGACAGTGGGAGCAGTCTGGGCCGGCTGGGTAACTGAGAGACAACAGCAAGGACACTGACAGAGTGACAGTGGGAGCAGTCTGGGCCGGCTGCGTAACTGAGAGACAACAGCAAGGACACTGACAGAGTGACAGTGGGAGCAGTCTGGATCGGCTGGGTAACTGAGAGAAAACAGCAAGGACACTGACAGAGAGACAGTGGGAGCAGTCTGGACCGGCTGGGTAACTGAGAGAAAACAGCAAGGACACTGACAGAGAGACAGTGGGAGCAGTCTGGATCGGCTGGGTAACTGAGAGAAAACAGCAAGGACACTGACAGAGAGACAGTGGGAGCAGTCTGGGCCGGCTGCGTAACTGAGAGACAACAGCAAGGACACTGACAGAGTGACAGTGGGAGCAGTCTGGATCGGCTGGGTAACTGAGAGAAAACAGCAAGGACACTGACAGAGAGACAGTGGGAGCAGTCTGGACCGGCTGGGTAACTGAGAGAAAACAGCAAGGACACTGACAGAGAGACAGTGGGAGCAGTCTGGATCGGCTGGGTAACTGAGAGAAAACAGCAAGGACACTGACAGAGAGACAGTGGGAGCAGTCTGGGCCGGCTGGGTAACTGAGAGACAACAGCAAGGACACTGACAGAGTGACAGTGGGAGCAGTCTGGGCCGGCTGCGTAACTGAGAGACAACAGCAAGGACACTGACAGAGTGACAGTGGGAGCAGTCTGGATCGGCTGGGTAACTGAGAGAAAACAGCAAGGACACTGACAGAGAGACAGTGGGAGCAGTCTGGACCGGCTGGGTAACTGAGAGAAAACAGCAAGGACACTGACAGAGAGACAGTGGGAGCAGTCTGGATCGGCTGGGTAACTGAGAGAAAACAGCAAGGACACTGACAGAGAGACAGTGGGAGCAGTCTGGACCGGCTGGGTAACTGAGAGAAAACAGCAAGGACACTGACAGAGAGACAGTGGGAGCAGTCTGGATCGGCTGGGTAACTGAGAGAAAACAGCAAGGACACTGACAGAGAGACAGTGGGAGCAGTCTGGGCCGGCTGGGTAACTGAGAGACAACAGCAAGGACACTGACAGAGTGACAGTGGGAGCAGTCTGGATCGGCTGGGTAACTGAGAGACAACAGCAAGGACAGTGACAGAGTGACAGTGGGAGCAGTCTGGATCAGCTGGGTTACTGAGAGACAACAGCAAGGACACTGACAGAGTGACAGTGGGAGCAGTCTGGGCCGGCTGGGTAACTGAGAGACAACAGCAAGGACACTGACAGAGTGACAGTGGGAGCAGTCTGGGCCGGCTGGGTAACTGAGAGACAACAGCAAGGACACTGACAGAGTGACAGCGGGAGCAGTCTGGGCCGGCTAGGTAACTGAGAGACAACAGCAAGGACACTGACAGAGTGACAGTGGGAGCAGTCTGGGCCGGCTGGGTAACTGAGAGACAACAGCAAGGACACTGACAGAGTGACAGTGGGAGCAGTGTGGGCCGGCTGGGTAACTGAGATACAACAGCGAGGACACTGACAGAGTGACAGTGAGAGCAGTCTGGACCGGCTGGGTAACTGAGATACAACAGCGAGGACACTGACAGAGTGACAGTGAGAGCAGTCTGGACCGGCTGGTAACTGAGAGACAACAGCAGGGACACTGACAGAGTGACAGTGGGAGCAGTCTGGGCCGGCTGGGTAACTGAGAGACAACAGCAGGGACACTGACAGAGTGACAGTGGGAGCAGTCTGGGCCGGCTGGGTAACTGAGATACAACAGCGAGGACACTGACAGAGTGACAGTGAGAGCAGTCTGGACCGGCTGGTAACTGAGAGACAATAGCAAGGACACTGACAGAGAGACATTGGGAGCAGTCTGGACCGGCTGGGTAACTGAGAGACAACAGCAAGGACACTGACAGAGTGACAGTGGGAGCAGTCTGGATCGGCTGGGTAACTGAGAGAAAACAGCAAGGACACTGACAGAGAGACAGTGGGAGCAGTCTGGACCGGCTGGGTAACTGAGAGACAACAGCAAGGACACTGACAGAGTGACAGTGGGAGCAGTCTGGATCGGCTGGGTAACTGAGAGAAAACAGCAAGGACACTGACAGAGAGACAGTGGGAGCAGTCTGGATCGGCTGGGTAACTGAGAGACAACAGCAAGGACAGTGACAGAGTGACAGTGGGAGCAGTCTGGATCAGCTGGGTTACTGAGAGACAACAGCAAGGACACTGACAGAGTGACAGTGGGAGCAGTCTGGGCCGGCTGGGTAACTGAGAGACAACAGCAAGGACACTGACAGAGTGACAGTGGGAGCAGTCTGGGCCGGCTGGGTAACTGAGATACAACAGCGAGGACAGTGACAGAGTGACAGTGGGAGCAGTCTCGGCCGGCTGGGTAACTGAGAGACAACAGCAAGGACACTGACAGAGTGACAGTGGGAGCAGTCTCGGCCGGCTGGTAACTGAGAGACAACAGCAAGGTCAGTGACAGAGTGACAGTGGGAGCAGTCTGGGCCGGCTGGGTAACTGAGAGACAACAGCAAGGACACAGACAGAGTGACAGTGGGAGCAGTCTCGGCCGGCTGGGTAACTGAGAGACAACAGCAAGGACACTGACAGAGTGACAATGGGAGCAGTCTGGGCCGGCTAGGTAACTGAGAGACAACAGCAAGGACACTGACAGAGTGACAGTGGGAGCAGTCTGGGACGGCTGGGTAACTGAGAAACAACTGCAAGGATACTGACAGAGTGACAGTGGGAGCAGTCTGGGCCGGCTGGGTAACTGAGAGACATCAGCAAGGACACTGACAGAGTGACAGTGGGAGCAGTCTGGGCCGGCTGGGTAACTGAGAGACAACAGCAAGGACAGTGACATCTGACAGTGGGAGCAGTCTGGGCCGGCTGGGTAACTGAGAGACAACAGCAGGGACACTGACAGAGTGACAGTGAGAGCAGTCTGGGCCGGCTGGGTAACTGAGATACAACAGCAAGGACCCTGACTGAGTGACAGTGGGAGCAGTCTGGGCCGGCTGGGTAACTGAGAGACAACAGCAAGGACACTGACAGAGTGACAGTAGGAGCAGTCTGGGCCGGCTGGTAACTGAGAGACAACAGCAAAGACACTGACAGAGTGACAGTGGGAGCAGTCTGGGCCGGCTGGGTAACTGAGAGACAACAGCAAGGACGCTGACAGAGTGACAGTGGGAGCAGTCTGGGCCGGCTGGGTAACTGAGAGACAACAGCAAGGACAGTGACAGAGTGACAGTGGCAGCAGTCTGGGCCGGCTGAATAAATTAGAGAAAACAGCAAGGACACTGACAGAGTGACAGTGGGAGCAGTCTGGGCCGGCAGGGTAACTGAGAGACAACAGCAAGGACAGTGACAGAGTGACAGTGGGAGCAGTCTGGGCCGGCTGGGTAACTGAGAGACAACAGCAAGGACACTGACAGAGTGACAGCGGGAGCAGTTTGGGCCGGCTGGGTAACTGAGAGACATCAGCAAGGACACTGACAGATTGACAGTGAGAGCAGTCTGGGCCGGCTGGTAACTGAGAGACAACAGCGAGGACAGTGACAGAGTGACAGTGGGATCAGTCTGGGCCGGCTGGGTAACTGAGAGACAACAGCAGGGACACTGACAGAGTGACAGAGGGAGCAGTCTGGGCCGGCTGGATAACTGAGAGACAACAGCAGGGACACTGACAGAGTGACAGTGGGAGCAGTCTGGGCCGGCTGAATAAATTAGAGAAAACAGCAAGGACACTGACAGAGTGACAGTGAGAGCAGTCTGGGCCGGCTGGTAACTGAGAGACAACAGCAAGTACACTGACAGAGTGACAGTGGGAGCAGTCTGGGCCGGCTGGGTAACTGAGATACAACAGCAAGGGCGCTGACAGAGTGACAGTGGGAGCAGTCTGGGCCGGCTGGGTAACTGAGAGACAACAGCAAGGACACTGACAGAGTGACAGTGGGAGCAGTCTGGGCCGGCTGGGTAACTGAGAGACAACAGCAAGGACACTGAGAGAGTGACAGTGGGAGCATTCTGGGCCGGCTGGGTAACTGAGAGACAACAGCAAGGACACTGAAAGAGTGACAGTGGTGGGAGCAGTTTGGCTGGCTGGCTAAATTAGAGACAACAGCAAGGACACTGACAGAGTGACAGTGGACAGACCAGTCTGGGCAGACATGTTAACAGAGAGACAACAACTAGGATAGTGACAGAGTGACAGTGGTGGCAGCAGTCTCGGTCGGCTGGGTAACTGAGAGACAACAGCAAGGACACTGACAGAGTGACAGTGGGAGCAGTCTGGGCCGGCTGGGTAACTGAGAGACAACAGCAAGGACAGTGACAGAGTGACAGTGAGAGCAGTCTGGGCCGGCTGGGTAACTGAGATACAACAGCAAGGACACTGACAGAGTGACAGTGGGAGCAGTCTCGGCCGGCTGGGTAACTCAGAGACAACAGCAAGGACACTGACAGAGTGACAGTGGGAGCAGTCTGGGCCGGCTGGGTAACTGAGAAACAACAGCAAGGACACTGACAGAGTGACAATGGGAGCAGTCTGGGCCGGCTGGGTAACTGAGAGACAACAGCAAGGACACTGACAGAGTGACAGTGGGAGCAGTCTGGGCCGGCTGGGTAACTGAGAGACAACAGCAAGGACACTGACAGGGTGACAGTGGGAGCAGTCTGGGCCGGCTGCGTAACTGAGAGACAACAGCAAGGACACTGACAGAGTGACAGTGGGAGCAGTCTGGATCGGCTGGGTAACTGAGAGAAAACAGCAAGGACACTGACAGAGAGACAGTGGGACCAGTCTGGACCGGCTGGGTAACTGAGAGAAAACAGCAAGGACACTGACAGAGTGACAGTGGGAGCAGTCTGGATCGGCTGGGTAACTGAGAGAAAACAGCAAGGACACTGACAGAGAGACAGTGGGAGCAGTCTGGATCAGCTGGGTTACTGAGAGACAACAGCAAGGACACTGACAGAGTGACAGTGGGAGCAGTCTGGGCCGGCTGGGTAACTGAGATACAACAGCGAGGACAGTGACAGAGTGACAGTGGGAGCAGTCTCGGCCGGCTGGGTAACTGAGAGACAACAGCAAGGACACTGACAGAGTGACAGTGGGAGCAGTCTCGGCCGGCTGGGTAACTGAGAGACAACAGCAAGGACACTGACAGAGTGACAGTGGGAGCAGTCTGGGCTGGCTGAATAAATTAGAGAAAACAGCAAGGACACTGAAAGTGTGACAGTGGTGAGAACAGTCTGGGCCGGCTGGGTAACTGAGATACAACAGCAAGGACACTGACAGAGTGACAGCGGGAGCAGTCTGGGCCGGCTGGGTAACTGAGAGACAACAGCAAGGACACTGACAGAGTGACAGTGGGAGCAGTCTGTACCGGCTGGATAACTGAGAGACAACAGCAAGGAGAGTGACAGAGTGACAGTGGGAGCAGTCTGGGCCGGCTGGATAACTGAGAGACAACAGCAAGGACACTGACAGAGTGACAGTGGGAGCAGTCTGGGCCGGCTGGGTAACTGAGAGACAACAGCAAGGACACCGACAGAGTGACAGTGGGAGCAGTCTGGGCCGGCTGGGTAACTGAGAGACAACAGCAAGGACACTGACAGAGTGACAATGGGAGCAGTCTGGGCCGGCTGGGTAACTGAGAAACAACTGCAAGGATACTGACAGAGTGACAGTGGGAGCAGTCTGGGCCGGCTGGGTAACTGAGAGACATCAGCAAGGACACTGACAGAGTGACAGTGGGAGCAGTCTGGGCCGGCTGGGTAACTGAGAGACAACAGCAAGGACAGTGACATCTGACAGTGGGAGCAGTCTGGGCCGGCTGGGTAACTGAGAGACAACAGCAGGGACACTGACAGAGTGACAGTGAGAGCAGTCTGGGCCGGCTGGGTAACTGAGATACAACAGCAAGGACACTGACAGAGTGACAGTGGGAGCAGTCTGGGCCGGCTGGGTAACTGAGAGACAACAGCAAGGACACTGACCGAGTGACAGTGGGAGCAGTCTGGGCCGGCTGGGTAACTGAGAGACAACAGCAAGGACAGTGACAGAGTGACAGTGGGAGCAGTCTGGGCCGGCTGGGTAACTGAGATACAACAGCAAGGACACTGACAGAGTGACAGTGGGAGCAGTCTGGGCCGGCTGGGTAACTGAGAGACAACAGCAAGGACACTGACAGAGTGACAGTGGGAGCAGTCTGGGCCGGCTGGGTAACTGAGAGACAACAGCAGGGACACAGACAGAGTGACAGTGGGAGCAGTCTGGGCCGGCTGGGTAACTGAGATACAACAGCAAGGACGCTGACAGAGTGACAGCGGGAGCAGTCTGGGCCGGCTGGGTAACTGAGAGACAACAGCAAGGACACTGACAGAGTGACAGTGGGAGCAGTCTGGGCCGGCTGTGTAACTGAGAGACAACAGCAAGGACAGTGACATCTGAGAGTGGGAGCAGTCTGGGCCGGCTGGGTAACTGAGAGACAACAGCAGGGACACTGACAGAGTGACAGTGAGAGCAGTCTGGGCCGGCTGGGTAACTGAGATACAACAGCAAGGACACTGACAGAGTGACAGTGGGAGCAGTCTGGGCCGGCTGGGTAACTGAGAGACAACAGCAAGGACACTGACAGTGTGACAGTGGGAGCAGTCTGGGCCGGCTGGGTAACTGAGAGACAACAGCAAGGACAGTGACAGAGTGACAGTGGGAGCAGTATGGGCCGGCTGGGTAACTGAGATACAACAGCACGGACACTGACAGAGTGACAGTGGGAGCAGTCTGGGCCGGCTGGGTAACTGAGAGACAACAGCAAGGACACTGACAGAGTGACAGTGGGAGCAGTCTGGGCCGGCTGGGTAACTGAGAGACAACAGCAAGGACAGTGACAGAGTGACAGTGGCAGCAGTCTGGGCCGGCTGAATAAATTAGAGAAAACAGCAAGGACACTGACAGTGTGACAGTGGTGAGAACAGTCTGGGCCGGCTGGGTAACTGAGAGACAACAGCAAGGACGCTGACAGAGTGACAGTGGGAGCAGTCTGGTCCGGCTGGGTAACTGTGAGACAACAGCAAGGACACTGACAGAGAGACAGTGGGAGCAGTCTGGACTGGCTGGGTAACTGAGAGACAACAGCAAGGACACTGACAGAGTGACAGCGGGAGCAGTCTGGGCCGGCTGGGTAACTGAGAGACAACAGCAAGGACACTGACAGAGTGACAGTGAGAGCAGTCTGGGCCGGCTGGGTAACTGATTGACAACAGCAAGGACACTGACAGAGTGACAGCGGGAGCAGTCTGGGCCGGCTGGGTAACTGAGAGACATCAGCAAGGACACTGACAGAGTGACAGTGGGAGCAGTCTGGGCCGGCTGAATAAATTAGAGAAAACAGCAAGGACACTGACAGAGTGACAGCGGGAGCAGTCTGGGTCGGCTGGGTAACTGAGAGACAACAGCAAGGGCGCATGACAGAGTGACAGTGGGAGCAGTCTGGGTCGGCTGGGTAACTGAGAGACAACAGCAGGGACACTGACAGAGTGACAGTGGGAGCAGTCTGGGCCGGCTGGGTAACTGAGAGACAACAGCAAGTACACTGACAGAGTGACAGTGGGAGCAGTCTGGGCCGGCTGGGTAACTGAGATACAACAGCAAGGGCGCATGACAGAGTGACAGCGGGAGCAGTCTGGGCCGGCTGGGTAACTGAGATACAACAGCAAGGACAGTGACAGAGTGACAGTGGGAGCAGTCTGGGTCGGCTGGTAACTGAGAGACAACAGCAAGGACACTGACAGAGTGACAGCGGGAGCAGTCTGGGCCGGCTGGGTAACTGAGATACAACAGCAAGGACAGTGACAGAGTGACAGTGGGAGCATTCTGGGCCGGCTGGGTAACTGAGAGACAACAGCAAGGACACTGACAGAGTGACAGTGGGAGCAGTCTGGGCCGGCTGTGTAACTGAGAGACAACAGCAAGGACAGTGACATCTGACAGTGGGAGCAGTCTGGGCCGGCTGGGTAACTGAGAGACAACAGCAGGGACACTGACAGAGTGACAGTGAGAGCAGTCTGGGCCGGCTGGGTAACTGAGATACAACAGCAAGGACACTGACAGAGTGACAGTGGGAGCAGTCTGGGCCGGCTGGGTAACTGAGAGACAACAGCAAGGACACTGACAGAGTGACAGTGGGAGCAGTCTGGGCCGGCTGGGTAACTGAGAGACAACAGCAAGGACAGTGACAGAGTGACAGTGAGAGCAGTCTGGGCCGGCTGGGTAACTGAGATACAACAGCAAGGACACTGACAGAGTGACAGTGGGAGCAGTCTCGGCCGGCTGGGTAACTCAGAGACAACAGCAAGGACACTGACAGAGTGACAGTGGGAGCAGTCTGGGCCGGCTGGGTAACTGAGAAACAACAGCAAGGACACTGACAGAGTGACAATGGGAGCAGTCTGGGCCGGCTGGGTAACTGAGAGACAACAGCAAGGACACTGACAGAGTGACAGTGGGAGCAGTCTGGGCCGGCTGGGTAACTGAGAGACAACAGCAAGGACACTGACAGGGTGACAGTGGGAGCAGTCTGGGCCGGCTGCGTAACTGAGAGACAACAGCAAGGACACTGACAGAGTGACAGTGGGAGCAGTCTGGATCGGCTGGGTAACTGAGAGAAAACAGCAAGGACACTGACAGAGAGACAGTGGGACCAGTCTGGACCGGCTGGGTAACTGAGAGAAAACAGCAAGGACACTGACAGAGTGACAGTGGGAGCAGTCTGGATCGGCTGGGTAACTGAGAGAAAACAGCAAGGACACTGACAGAGAGACAGTGGGAGCAGTCTGGATCAGCTGGGTTACTGAGAGACAACAGCAAGGACACTGACAGAGTGACAGTGGGAGCAGTCTGGGCCGGCTGGGTAACTGAGATACAACAGCGAGGACAGTGACAGAGTGACAGTGGGAGCAGTCTCGGCCGGCTGGGTAACTGAGAGACAACAGCAAGGACACTGACAGAGTGACAGTGGGAGCAGTCTCGGCCGGCTGGGTAACTGAGAGACAACAGCAAGGACACTGACAGAGTGACAGTGGGAGCAGTCTGGGCTGGCTGAATAAATTAGAGAAAACAGCAAGGACACTGAAAGTGTGACAGTGGTGAGAACAGTCTGGGCCGGCTGGGTAACTGAGATACAACAGCAAGGACACTGACAGAGTGACAGCGGGAGCAGTCTGGGCCGGCTGGGTAACTGAGAGACAACAGCAAGGACACTGACAGAGTGACAGTGGGAGCAGTCTGTACCGGCTGGATAACTGAGAGACAACAGCAAGGACAGTGACAGAGTGACAGTGGGAGCAGTCTGGGCCGGCTGGATAACTGAGAGACAACAGCAAGGACACTGACAGAGTGACAGTGGGAGCAGTCTGGGCCGGCTGGGTAACTGAGAGACAACAGCAAGGACACCGACAGAGTGACAGTGGGAGCAGTCTGGGCCGGCTGGGTAACTGAGAGACAACAGCAAGGACACTGACAGAGTGACAATGGGAGCAGTCTGGGCCGGCTGGGTAACTGAGAAACAACTGCAAGGATACTGACAGAGTGACAGTGGGAGCAGTCTGGGCCGGCTGGGTAACTGAGAGACATCAGCAAGGACACTGACAGAGTGACAGTGGGAGCAGTCTGGGCCGGCTGGGTAACTGAGAGACAACAGCAAGGACAGTGACATCTGACAGTGGGAGCAGTCTGGGCCGGCTGGGTAACTGAGAGACAACAGCAGGGACACTGACAGAGTGACAGTGGGAGCAGTCTGGGCCGGCTGGGTAACTGAGAGACAACAGCAAGGACACTGACAGAGTGACAGTGGGAGCAGTCTGGGCCGGCTGGGTAACTGAGATACAACAGCAAGGACACTGACAGAGTGACAGTGGGAGCAGTCTGGGCCGGCTGGGTAACTGAGAGACAACAGCAAGGACACTGACCGAGTGACAGTGGGAGCAGTCTGGGCCGGCTGGGTAACTGAGAGACAACAGCAAGGACAGTGACAGAGTGACAGTGGGAGCAGTCTGGGCCGGCTGGGTAACTGAGATACAACAGCAAGGACACTGACAGAGTGACAGTGGGAGCAGTCTGGGCCGGCTGGGTAACTGAGAGACAACAGCAAGGACACTGACAGAGTGACAGTGGGAGCAGTCTGGGCCGGCTGGGTAACTGAGAGACAACAGCAGGGACACAGACAGAGTGACAGTGGGAGCAGTCTGGGCCGGCTGGGTAACTGAGATACAACAGCAAGGACGCTGACAGAGTGACAGCGGGAGCAGTCTGGGCCGGCTGGGTAACTGAGAGACAACAGCAAGGACACTGACAGAGTGACAGTGGGAGCAGTCTGGGCCGGCTGTGTAACTGAGAGACAACAGCAAGGACAGTGACATCTGACAGTGGGAGCAGTCTGGGCCGGCTGGGTAACTGAGAGACAACAGCAGGGACACTGACAGAGTGACAGTGAGAGCAGTCTGGGCCGGCTGGGTAACTGAGATACAACAGCAAGGACACTGACAGAGTGACAGTGGGAGCAGTCTGGGCCGGCTGGGTAACTGAGAGACAACAGCAAGGACACTGACAGAGTGACAGTGGGAGCAGTCTGGGCCGGCTGGGTAACTGAGAGACAACAGCAAGGACAGTGACAGAGTGACAGTGGGAGCAGTATGGGCCGGCTGGGTAACTGAGATACAACAGCACGGACACTGACAGAGTGACAGTGGGAGCAGTCTGGGCCGGCTGGGTAACTGAGAGACAACAGCAAGGACACTGACAGAGTGACAGTGGGAGCAGTCTGGGCCGGCTGGGTAACTGAGAGACAACAGCAAGGACAGTGACAGAGTGACAGTGGCAGCAGTCTGGGCCGGCTGAATAAATTAGAGAAAACAGCAAGGACACTGACAGTGTGACAGTGGTGAGTACAGTCTGGGCCGGCTGGGTAACTGAGAGACAACAGCAAGGACGCTGACAGAGTGACAGTGGGAGCAGTCTGGTCCGGCTGGGTAACTGTGAGACAACAGCAAGGACACTGACAGAGAGATAGTGGGAGCAGTCTGGACTGGCTGGGTAACTGAGAGACAACAGCAAGGACACTGACAGAGTGACAGCGGGAGCAGTCTGGGCCGGCTGGGTAACTGAGAGACAACAGCAAGGACACTGACAGAGTGACAGTGAGAGCAGTCTGGGCCGGCTGGGTAACTGATTGACAACAGCAAGGACACTGACAGAGTGACAGCGGGAGCAGTCTGGGCCGGCTGGGTAACTGAGAGACATCAGCAAGGACACTGACAGAGTGACAGTGGGAGCAGTCTGGGCCGGCTGAATAAATTAGAGAAAACAGCAAGGACACTGACAGAGTGACAGCGGGAGCAGTCTGGGTCGGCTGGGTAACTGAGAGACAACAGCAAGGGCGCATGACAGAGTGACAGTGGGAGCAGTCTGGGTCGGCTGGGTAACTGAGAGACAACAGCAGGGACACTGACAGAGTGACAGTGGGAGCAGTCTGGGCCGGCTGGGTAACTGAGAGACAACAGCAAGTACACTGACAGAGTGACAGTGGGAGCAGTCTGGGCCGGCTGGGTAACTGAGATACAACAGCAAGGGCGCATGACAGAGTGACAGCGGGAGCAGTCTGGGCCGGCTGGGTAACTGAGATACAACAGCAAGGACAGTGACAGAGTGACAGTGGGAGCAGTCTGGGTCGGCTGGTAACTGAGAGACAACAGCAAGGACACTGACAGAGTGACAGCGGGAGCAGTCTGGGCCGGCTGGGTAACTGAGATACAACAGCAAGGACAGTGACAGAGTGACAGTGGGAGCATTCTGGGCCGGCTGGGTAACTGAGAGTAAAGAGCAAGAACACTGACAGAGTGACAGTGGGAGCAGTCTGGGCCGGCTGGGTAACTGAGAGACAACAGCAAGGACACTGACAGAGTGACAGTGGGAGCAGTCTGGGCCGGCTGGGTAACTGAGAGTAAAGAGCAAGAACACTGACAGAGTGACAGTGAGAGCAGTCTGGGCCGGCTGGGTAACTGAGTGACAACAGCAAGGACACTGAGAGAGTGACAGTGGTGGGAGCAGTTTGGCTGGCTGGCTAAATTAGAGACAACAGCAAGGACACTGACAGAGTGACAGTGGACAGACCAGTCTGGGCAGACATGTTAACAGAGAGACAACAACTAGGATAGTGACAGAGTGACAGTTGTGGCAGCAGTCTAGGTCGGCTGGCAAACTGAGTGACAACAGCAAGGACACTGACACAGTTACAGTGTTGGGAGTAGTCTGGGCCGGCTGGGTAACTGAGCGACAACAGCAAGGACACTGACAGACTGATAGTGGGAGCAGTCTGGGCTGGCTGGGTAACTGAGAGACAACAGCAAGGACACTGACAGAGTGACAGTGGGAGCAGTCTGGGCCGGCTGGGTAACTGAGAGACAACAGCAAGGACACTGACAGAGTGACATTGAGAGCAGTCTGGGCCGGCTGGGTAACTGAGAGACAACAGCAAGGACACTGACAGAGTGACAGTGGGAGCAGTCTGGGCCGGCTGGGTAACTGAGAGACAACAGCAAGGACAGTGACAGAGTGACAGTGAGAGCAGTCTGGGCCGGCTGGGTAACTGAGATACAACAGCAAGGACACTGACAGAGAGACAGTGGGAGCAGTCTGGGCCAGCTGGGTAACAGAGAGACAACAGCAAGGACACTGACAGAGTGACTGTGGTGGGAGCATTTTGGCTGGCTGGTTAAATTCGAGACAACAGCAAGGACATTGAAAGAGTGACAGTGGACAGAGCAGTCTGGGCAGACTTGTTAACAGAGAGACAACAGCAAGGACAGTGACAGAGTGGCAGTGGGAGCAGTCTGGGCCGGCTGGGTAACTGAGATACAACAGCGAGGACAGTGGCAGAGTGACAGTTGGAGCAGTCTGGGCCGGCTGGGTAACTGAGAGACAACAGAAAGGACACAGACAGAGTGACAGTGGGAGCAGTCTGGGCCGGCTGGGTAACTGAGATACAACAGCGAGGACAGTGACAGAGTGACAGTGGGAGCAGTCTCGGCCGGCTGGGTAACTGAGAGACAACAGCAAGGACACTGACAGAGTGACAGTGGGAGCAGTCTCGGCCGGCTGGGTAACTGAGAGACAACAGCAAGGACACTGACAGAGTGACAGTGGGAGCAGTCTGGGCTGGCTGAATAAATTAGAGAAAACAGCAAGGACACTGAAAGTGTGACAGTGGTGAGAACAGTCTGGGCCGGCTGGGTAACTGAGATACAACAGCAAGGACACTGACAGAGTGACAGTGGGAGCAGTCTCGGCCGGCTGGGTAACTGAGAGACAACAGCAAGGACACTGACAGAGTGACAGTGGGAGCAGTCTGGGCTGGCTGAATAAATTAGAGAAAACAGCAAGGACACTGAAAGTGTGACAGTGGTGAGAACAGTCTGGGCCGGCTGGGTAACTGAGATACAACAGCAAGGACACTGACAGAGTGACAGCGGGAGCAGTCTGGGCCGGCTGGGTAACTGAGAGACAACAGCAAGGACACTGACAGAGTGACAGTGGGAGCAGTCTGTACCGGCTGGATAACTGAGAGACAACAGCAAGGACAGTGACAGAGTGACAGTGGGAGCAGTCTGGGCCGGCTGGATAACTGAGAGACAACAGCAAGGACACTGACAGAGTGACAGTGGGAGCAGTCTGGGCCGGCTGGGTAACTGAGAGACAACAGCAAGGACACCGACAGAGTGACAGTGGGAGCAGTCTGGGCCGGCTGGGTAACTGAGAGACAACAGCAAGGACACTGACAGAGTGACAATGGGAGCAGTCTGGGCCGGCTGGGTAACTGAGAAACAACTGCAAGGATACTGACAGAGTGACAGTGGGAGCAGTCTGGGCCGGCTGGGTAACTGAGAGACATCAGCAAGGACACTGACAGAGTGACAGTGGGAGCAGTCTGGGCCGGCTGGGTAACTGAGAGACAACAGCAAGGACAGTGACATCTGACAGTGGGAGCAGTCTGGGCCGGCTGGGTAACTGAGAGACAACAGCAGGGACACTGACAGAGTGACAGTGGGAGCAGTCTGGGCCGGCTGGGTAACTGAGAGACAACAGCAAGGACACTGACAGAGTGACAGTGGGAGCAGTCTGGGCCGGCTGGGTAACTGAGATACAACAGCAAGGACACTGACAGAGTGACAGTGGGAGCAGTCTGGGCCGGCTGGGTAACTGAGAGACAACAGCAAGGACACTGACCGAGTGACAGTGGGAGCAGTCTGGGCCGGCTGGGTAACTGAGAGACAACAGCAAGGACAGTGACAGAGTGACAGTGGGAGCAGTCTGGGCCGGCTGGGTAACTGAGATACAACAGCAAGGACACTGACAGAGTGACAGTGGGAGCAGTCTGGGCCGGCTGGGTAACTGAGAGACAACAGCAAGGACACTGACAGAGTGACAGTGGGAGCAGTCTGGGCCGGCTGGGTAACTGAGAGACAACAGCAGGGACACAGACAGAGTGACAGTGGGAGCAGTCTGGGCCGGCTGGGTAACTGAGATACAACAGCAAGGACGCTGACAGAGTGACAGCGGGAGCAGTCTGGGCCGGCTGGGTAACTGAGAGACAACAGCAAGGACACTGACAGAGTGACAGTGGGAGCAGTCTGGGCCGGCTGTGTAACTGAGAGACAACAGCAAGGACAGTGACATCTGACAGTGGGAGCAGTCTGGGCCGGCTGGGTAACTGAGAGACAACAGCAGGGACACTGACAGAGTGACAGTGAGAGCAGTCTGGGCCGGCTGGGTAACTGAGATACAACAGCAAGGACACTGACAGAGTGACAGTGGGAGCAGTCTGGGCCGGCTGGGTAACTGAGAGACAACAGCAAGGACACTGACAGAGTGACAGTGGGAGCAGTCTGGGCCGGCTGGGTAACTGAGAGACAACAGCAAGGACAGTGACAGAGTGACAGTGGGAGCAGTATGGGCCGGCTGGGTAACTGAGATACAACAGCACGGACACTGACAGAGTGACAGTGGGAGCAGTCTGGGCCGGCTGGGTAACTGAGAGACAACAGCAAGGACACTGACAGAGTGACAGTGGGAGCAGTCTGGGCCGGCTGGGTAACTGAGAGACAACAGCAAGGACAGTGACAGAGTGACAGTGGCAGCAGTCTGGGCCGGCTGAATAAATTAGAGAAAACAGCAAGGACACTGACAGTGTGACAGTGGTGAGTACAGTCTGGGCCGGCTGGGTAACTGAGAGACAACAGCAAGGACGCTGACAGAGTGACAGTGGGAGCAGTCTGGTCCGGCTGGGTAACTGTGAGACAACAGCAAGGACACTGACAGAGAGATAGTGGGAGCAGTCTGGACTGGCTGGGTAACTGAGAGACAACAGCAAGGACACTGACAGAGTGACAGCGGGAGCAGTCTGGGCCGGCTGGGTAACTGAGAGACAACAGCAAGGACACTGACAGAGTGACAGTGAGAGCAGTCTGGGCCGGCTGGGTAACTGATTGACAACAGCAAGGACACTGACAGAGTGACAGCGGGAGCAGTCTGGGCCGGCTGGGTAACTGAGAGACATCAGCAAGGACACTGACAGAGTGACAGTGGGAGCAGTCTGGGCCGGCTGAATAAATTAGAGAAAACAGCAAGGACACTGACAGAGTGACAGCGGGAGCAGTCTGGGTCGGCTGGGTAACTGAGAGACAACAGCAAGGGCGCATGACAGAGTGACAGTGGGAGCAGTCTGGGTCGGCTGGGTAACTGAGAGACAACAGCAGGGACACTGACAGAGTGACAGTGGGAGCAGTCTGGGCCGGCTGGGTAACTGAGAGACAACAGCAAGTACACTGACAGAGTGACAGTGGGAGCAGTCTGGGCCGGCTGGGTAACTGAGATACAACAGCAAGGGCGCATGACAGAGTGACAGCGGGAGCAGTCTGGGCCGGCTGGGTAACTGAGATACAACAGCAAGGACAGTGACAGAGTGACAGTGGGAGCAGTCTGGGTCGGCTGGTAACTGAGAGACAACAGCAAGGACACTGACAGAGTGACAGCGGGAGCAGTCTGGGCCGGCTGGGTAACTGAGATACAACAGCAAGGACAGTGACAGAGTGACAGTGGGAGCATTCTGGGCCGGCTGGGTAACTGAGAGTAAAGAGCAAGAACACTGACAGAGTGACAGTGGGAGCAGTCTGGGCCGGCTGGGTAACTGAGAGACAACAGCAAGGACACTGACAGAGTGACAGTGGGAGCAGTCTGGGCCGGCTGGGTAACTGAGAGTAAAGAGCAAGAACACTGACAGAGTGACAGTGAGAGCAGTCTGGGCCGGCTGGGTAACTGAGTGACAACAGCAAGGACACTGAGAGAGTGACAGTGGTGGGAGCAGTTTGGCTGGCTGGCTAAATTAGAGACAACAGCAAGGACACTGACAGAGTGACAGTGGACAGACCAGTCTGGGCAGACATGTTAACAGAGAGACAACAACTAGGATAGTGACAGAGTGACAGTTGTGGCAGCAGTCTAGGTCGGCTGGCAAACTGAGTGACAACAGCAAGGACACTGACACAGTTACAGTGTTGGGAGTAGTCTGGGCCGGCTGGGTAACTGAGCGACAACAGCAAGGACACTGACAGACTGATAGTGGGAGCAGTCTGGGCTGGCTGGGTAACTGAGAGACAACAGCAAGGACACTGACAGAGTGACAGTGGGAGCAGTCTGGGCCGGCTGGGTAACTGAGAGACAACAGCAAGGACACTGACAGAGTGACATTGAGAGCAGTCTGGGCCGGCTGGGTAACTGAGAGACAACAGCAAGGACACTGACAGAGTGACAGTGGGAGCAGTCTGGGCCGGCTGGGTAACTGAGAGACAACAGCAAGGACAGTGACAGAGTGACAGTGAGAGCAGTCTGGGCCGGCTGGGTAACTGAGATACAACAGCAAGGACACTGACAGAGAGACAGTGGGAGCAGTCTGGGCCAGCTGGGTAACAGAGAGACAACAGCAAGGACACTGACAGAGTGACTGTGGTGGGAGCATTTTGGCTGGCTGGTTAAATTCGAGACAACAGCAAGGACATTGAAAGAGTGACAGTGGACAGAGCAGTCTGGGCAGACTTGTTAACAGAGAGACAACAGCAAGGACAGTGACAGAGTGGCAGTGGGAGCAGTCTGGGCCGGCTGGGTAACTGAGATACAACAGCGAGGACAGTGGCAGAGTTACAGTTGGAGCAGTCTGGGCCGGCTGGGTAACTGAGAGACAACAGAAAGGACACAGACAGAGTGACAGTGGGAGCAGTCTGGGCCGGCTGGGTAACTGAGAGACAACAGCAAGGACACTGACAGAGTGACAGTGGGAGCAGTCTGGGCCGGCTGGGTAACTGAGATACAACAGCAAGGACATTGACAGAGTGACAGTGGGAGCAGTGTGGGCCGGCTGGGTAACTGAGAGACAACAGCAAGGACACTGACATGGTGACAGTAGGAGCAGTCTAGGCCGGCTGGGTAACTGAGAGACAACAGCAAGGACACTGACAGAGTGACAGTGGGAGCAGTCTGGGCCGGCTGGGTAACTGAGAGACAACAGCAAGGTCACTGTCAGAGTGACAGTGGGAGTAGTCTGGGCCGGCTGGGTAACTCAGAGACAACAGCAAGGACACTGACAGAGTGACAGTGGAAGCAGTCTGGGCCGGCTGGGTAACTGAGAGACAACAGCAAGGACACTGACAGAGTGACAGCGGGAGCTGTCTAGACCGGCTGGGTAACTGAGAGAAAACAGCATGGACACTGACAGAGTGACAGTGTGAGCAGTCTGGGCCGGCTGGGTAACTGAGTGACAACAGCAAGGACAGTGACAGAGTGACAGTGGGAGCAGTCTGGGCCGGCTGGTAACTGAGAGACAACAGCAAGGACGCTGACAGAGTGACAGTGGTGAGAACAGTCTGGGCCGGCTAAGTAACTGAGAGACAACAGTAAGGACGCTGACAGAGTGACAGTGGGAGCAGTCTGGGCCGGCTGGGTAACTGAGAGACAACAGCAAGGACACTGACAGAGTGACAGCGGGAGCAGTCTAGACCGGCTGGGTAACTGAGAGAAAACAGCATGGACACTGACAGAGTGACAGTGGGAGCAGTCTGGGCCGGCTGGTAACTGAGAGACAACAGCAAGGACAGTGACAGAGTGACAGTGGGAGCATTCTGGGCCGGCTGGGTAACTGAGAGACAACAGCAAGGACACTGACAGAGTGACAGTGGGAGCAGTCTGGGCCGGCTGGGTAACTGAGAGACAACAGCAAGGACAGTAACAGAGTGACAGTGAGAGCAGTCTGGGCCGGCTGGGTAACTGAGAGACAACAGCAAGGACACTGACAGAGTGACAGTGAGAGCAGTCTGGGCCGGCTGGGTAACTGAGAGACAACAGCAAGGACACTGACAGAGTGACAGTGAGAGCAGTCTGGGCCGGCTGGGTAACTGAGAGACAACAGCAAGCACACTGACAGAGTGACAGTGGGAGCAGTCTGGGCCGGCTGGGTAACTGAGAGACAACAGCAAGGACACTGACAGAGTGACAGTGAGAGCAGTCTGGGCCGGCTGGGTAACTGAGAGACAACAGCAAGGACACTGACAGAGTGACAGTGGGAGCAGTCTGGGCCGGCTGGGTAACTGAGAGACAACAGCAAGGACACTGACAGAGTGACAGTGGGAGCAGTCTGGGCCGGCTGGGTAACTGAGAGACAACAGCAAGGACGCTGACAGAGTGACAGTGGTGGGAGCAGATTGGCTGGCTGGTTAAATTCGAGACAACAGCAAGGACATTGAAAGATTGACAGTGGACAGAGCAGTCTGGGCAGACTTGTTAACAGAGAGACAACAGCAAGAACAGTGACAGAGTGACAGTGCGAGCAGTCTGGGCCGGCTGGGTAACTGAGATACAAAAGCAAGGACAGTGAGAGAGTGACAGTGGGAGCAGTCTGGGCCGGCTGGGTAACTGAGAGACAACAGCAAGGACACTGACAGAGTGACAGTGGGAGCAGTCTGGGCCGGCTGGGTAACTGAGAGACAACAGCAAGGACACTGACAGAGTGACAGTGGGAGCAGTCTGGGCCGGCTGGTAACTGAGAGACAACAGCAAGGACAGTGACAGAGTGACAGTGGGAGCAGTCTGGACCGGCTGGGTAACTGAGAGACAACAGCAAGGACACTGACAGAGTGACAGTGGGAGCAGTCTGGACCGGCTGGGTAACTGAGAGACAACAGCAAGGACACTGACAGAGTGACAGTGGGAGCAGTCTGGGCCGGCTGGTAACTGAGAGACAACAGCAAGGACAGTGACAGAGTGACAGTGGGAGCAGTCTGGACCGGCTGGGTAACTGAGAGACAACAGCAAGGACACTGACAGAGTGACAGCGGGAGCAGTCTGGACCGGCTGGGTAACTGAGAGACAACAGCAAGGACACTGACAGAGTGACAGTGGGAGCAGTCTGGGCCGGCTGGGTAACAGAGAGACAACAGCAAGGACACTGACAGAGTGACAGTGGGAGCAGTCTGGACCGGCTGGGTAACTGAGAGACAACAGCAAGGACACTGACAGAGTGACAGCGGGAGCAGTCTGGACCGGCTGGGTAACTGAGAGACAACAGCAAGGACACTGACAGAGTGATAGTGGGAGCAGTCTGGGCCGGCTGGGTAACTGAGAGACAACAGCAAGGACAGTGACAGAGTGACGGTGGGAGCAGTCTGGGCCGGCTGGGTAACTGAGAGACAACAGCAAGGACAATGACAGAGTGACAGTGGGTGCAGTCTGGGCCGGCTGGGTAACTGAGAGACTACAGCAAGGACGCTGACAGAGTGACAGCGGAAGCAGTCTGGGCCGGCTGGGTAACTGAGAGACAACAGCAAGGACACTGACAGAGTGACAGTGGGAGCAGTCTAGACCGGCTGGGTAACTGAGAGACAACAGCAAGGACACTGATAGAGTGACAGTGGGAGCAGTCTGGGCCGGCTGGGTAACTGAGAGACAACAGCAATGACAGTGACAGAGTGACAGTGGGAGCAGTCTGGGCCGGCTGGGTAACTGGGGGACAACAGCAAGTACACTGACAGAGTGACAGTGGGAGCAGTCTAGGCCGGCTGGGTAACTGAGAGACAACAGTAAGGACACTGACAGAGTCACAGTGGGAGCAATCTGGGCCGTCTGGGTAACTGAGAGACAACAGCAAGGACACTGACAGAGTGACAGTGGGAGCAGTCTGGGCCGGCTGGGTAACTGAGAGACAACAGCAAGGACACTGACAGAGTGACAGTGGGAGCAGTCTGGGCCGGCTGGGTAACTGAGAGACAACGGCAAGGACACTGACAGAGTGACAGTGGGAGCAGTCTGGGCCGGCTGGGTAACTGAGAGACAACAGCAAGGACAGTGACAGAGTGACAATGGGAGTAGTCTGGGCCGGCTGGGTAACTGAGACACAACAGCAAGGACAGTGACAGAGTGACAATGGGGGTAGTCTGGGCCGGCTGGATAACTGAGAGACAACAGCAAGGACACTGAGAGGGTGACAGTGGGAGCAGTCTGGGCCGGCGAGGTAACTGAGAGACAACAGCAAGGACACTGACAGAGTGACAGTGGGAGCAGTCTGGGACGGCAGGGTAACTGAGAGACAACAGCAAGGACACTGACAGAGTGACAGTGGGAGCAGTCTGGGCCGGCTGGGGAAACTGAAAGACAACAGCAAGGACACTGACAGAGTGACAGTGGGAGCAGTCTGGGCCGGCTGGGTAACTGAGAGACAACAGCAAGGACACTGACAGAGTGACAGTGGGAGCAGTCTGGGCCGGCTGGGTAACTGAGAGACAACAGCAAGGACACTGACAGAGTGACAGTGGGAGCAGTCTGGGCCGGCTGTGTAACTGAGAGACAACAGCAAGGACTCTGACAGAGAGACAGTGGGAGCAGTGTGGGCCGGCTGGGTAACTGAGAGACAACAGCAAGGACAGTGACAGAGTGACAGTGGGAGCAGTCTGGGCCGGCTGGGTAATTGAGAGACAACAGCAAGGACACTGACAGAGTGACTGTGGGAGCAGTCTGGGCCGGCTGGGTAACTGAGAGAAAACAGCAAGGACAGTGACAGAGTGACAGTGGGAGCAGTCTGGGCCGGCTGGGTAACTGAGAGACAACAGCAAGGACAGTGACAGAGTGACAGTGGGAGCAGTCTGGGCTGGCTGGGTAACTGAGAGACAACAGCAAGGACAGTGACAGAGTGACAGTGAGAGCAGTCTGGGCTGGCTGGGTAACTGAGAGACAACAGCAAGGACACTGACAGAGTGACAGTGGGAGCAGTCTGGGCTGGCTGGGTAACTGAGAGACAACAGCAAGGACACTGACAGAGTGACAGTGGGAGCAGTCTGGGCCGTCTGGGTAACTGAGAGACAACAGCAAGGACACTGACAGAGTGACAATGGGAGTAGTCTGGGCCGGCTGGGTAACTGAGACACAACAGCAAGGACAGTGACAGAGTGACAATGGGAGTAGTCTGGGCCGGCTGGGTAACTGAGAGACAACAGCAAGGACACTGACAGAGTGACAGTGGGAGCAGTCTGGGCCGGCTGGATAACTGAGAGACAACAGCAAGGACACTGAGAGGGTGACAGTGGGAGCAGTCTGGGCCGGCGAGGTAACTGAGAGACAACAGCAAGGACACTGACAGAGTGACAGTAGGAGCAGTCTGGGACGGCAGGGTAACTGAGAGACAACAGCAAGGACAGTGACAGAGTGACAGTGGGAGCAGTCTGGGCCGGCTGGGTAACTGAGAGTCAACAGCAAGGACACTGACAGAGTGACAGTGGGAGCAGTCTGGGCCGGCTGTGTAACTGAGAGACAACAGCAAGGACTCTGACAGAGAGACAGTGGGAGCAGTCTGGGCCGGCTGGGTAACTGAGAGACAACAGCAAGGACAGTGACAGAGTGACAGTGGGAGTCGTCTGGGCCGGCTGGGTAACTGAGAGACAACAGCAAGGACACTGAGAGGGTGACAGTGGGAGCAGTCTGGGCCGGCGAGGTAACTGAGAGACAACAGCAAGGACAGTGACAGAGTGACAGTGGGAGCAGTCTGGGCCGGCTGGGTAACTGAGAGACAACAGCAAGGACAGTGACAGAGTGACAGTGGGAGCAGTCTGGGCCGGCTGGGTAACTGAGAGACAACAGCAAGGACAGTGACAGAGTGACAGTGGGAGCAGTCTGGGCCGGCTGGGTAACTGAGAGACAACAGCAAGGACAGTGACAGAGTGACAGTGGGAGTCGTCTGGGCCGGCTGGGTAACTGAGAGACAACAGCAAGGACAGTGACAGAGTGACAATGGGAGTAGTCTGGGCCGGCTGGGTAACTGAGAGACAACAGCAAGGACACTGACAGAGTGACAGTGGGAGCAGTCTGGGCCGGCTGGGTAACTGAGAGAAAACAGCAAGGACACTGAGAGGGTGACAGTGGGAGCAGTCTGGGCCGGCGAGGTAACTGAGAGACAACAGCAAGGACAGTGACAGAGTGACAGTGGGAGCAGTCTGGGCCGGCTGGGTAACTGAGAGACAACAGCAAGGACAGTGACAGAGTGACAGTGGGAGCAGTCTGGGCCGGCTGGGTAACTGAGAGACAACAGCAAGGACAGTGACAGAGTGACAGTGGGAGCAGTCTGGGCCGGCTGGGTAACTGAGAGACAACAGCAAGGACAGTGACAGAGTGACAGTGGGAGCAGTCTGGGCCGGCTGGGTAACTGAGAGACAACAGCAAGGACACTGAGAGGGTGACAGTGGGAGCAGTCTGGGCCGGCGAGGTAACTGAGAGACAACAGCAAGGACACTGACAGAGTGACAGTGGGAGCAGTCTGGGCCGGCTGAGTAACTGAGAGACAACAGGAAGGACACTGACAGAGTGACAGTGGGAGCAGTCTGGGCCGGCTGGGTAACTGAGAGAAAACAGCAAGTACAGTGACAGAGTGACAGTGGGAGCAGTCTGGGCCGGCTGGGTAACTGAGAGACAACAGCAAGGACACTGACAGAGTGACAGTGGGAGCAGTCTGGGCCGGCTGGGTAACTGAGAGACAACAGCAAGGACACTGACAGGGTGACAGTGGGAGCAGTCTGGGACGGCTGGTTAACTGAGAGACAACAGCAAGGACAGTGACAGAGTGACAGTGGGAGCAGTCTGGGCCGGCTGGTTAACTGAGAGACAACAGCAAGGACACTGACAGAGTGACAGTGGGAGCAGTCTGGGCCGGCTGGGTAACTGAGAGACAACAGCAAGGACACTGTCAGAGTGACAGCGGGAGCAGTCTGGGCCGGCTGGGTAACTGAGAGACAACAGCAAGGTCAGTGACAGAGTGACAGTGGGAGCAGTCTGGGCCGGCTGGGTAACTGAGAGACAACAGCAAGGACACTGACAGAGAGACAGTGGGAGCAGTCTGGGCCGGCTGGGTAACTGAGAGACAACAGCAAGGACACTGACAGAGTGACAGTGGGAGCAGTCTGGGCCGGCTGGGTAACTGAGAGACAACAGCAAGGTCAGTGACAGAGTGACAGTGGGAGCAGTCTGGGCCGGCTGGGTAACTGAGAGACAACAGCAAGGACACTGACAGAGAGACAGTGGGAGCAGTCTGGGCCGGCTGGGTAACTGAGAGACAACAGCAAGGACACTGGTAGAGTGACAGTGGGAGCAGTCTTGGCCGGCTGGGTAACTGAGATACAACAGCAAGGACAGAGACAGAGTGACAGTGAGAGCAGTCTGGGCCGGCTGGGTAACTGAGATACAACAGCAAGGACACTGACAGAGTGACAGTGGGAGCAGTCTAGGCCGGCTGGGTAACTGAGAGACATCAGCAAGGACACTGACAGAGTCACAGTGGGAGCAATCTGGGCCGGCTGGGTAACTGAGAGACAACAGCAAGGACACTGACAGAGTGACAGTGGGAGGAGTCTGGGCCGGCTGGGTAACTGAGAGTCAACAGCAAGGACAGTGACAGAGTGACAGTGGGAGCAGTCTGGGCCGGCTAGGTAACTGAGAGACAACAGCATTGACACTGACATAGGGAAAGTGGTGGGAGCAGTCTGGGCCGGCTGGGTAGCTGATACACAACAGCAAGGACACTGACAGAGTGACAGTGGGAGCAGTCTGGGCCGGCTGGGTAACTGAGAGACAACAGCAAGGACACTGACAGAGTGACAGTGAGAGCAGTCTGGGCCGGCTGGGTAACTGAGAGACAACAGCAAGGACACTGACAGAGTGACAGTGGGAGCAGTCTGGGCCGGCTGGGTAACTGAGAGACAACAGCAAGGACACTGACAGAGTGACAGTGGGAGCAGTCTGGGCCGGCTGGGTAACTGAGAGACAACAGCAAGGACACTGACAGAGTGACAGTGGGAGCAGTCTGGGCCGGCTGTGTAACTGAGAGACAACAGCAAGGACTCTGACAGAGAGACAGTGGGAGCAGTGTGGGCCGGCTGGGTAACTGAGAGACAACAGCAAGGACACTGACACAGTTACAGTGTTGGGAGTAGTCTGGGCCGGCTGGGTAACTGAGCGACAACAGCAAGGACACTGACAGACTGATTGTGGGAGCAGTCTGGGCCGGCTGGGTAACTGAGAGACAACAGCAAGGACACTGACAGAGTGACAGTGGGAGCAGTCTGGACCGGCTGGGTAACTGAGAGACAACAGCAAGGACACTGACAGAGTGACAGTGGGAGCAGTCTGGGCCGGCTGGTAACTGAGAGACAACAGCAAGGACACTGACAGAGTGACAGTGGGAGCAGTCTGGGCCGGCTGGTAACTGAGAGACAACAGCAAGGTCAGTGACAGAGTGACAGTGGGAGCAGTCTGGACCGGCTGGGTAACTGAGAGATAACAGCAAGGACACAGACAGAGTGACAGTGGGAGCAGTCTCGGCCGGCTGGGTAACTCAGAGACAACAGCAAGGACAATGACAGAGTGACAATGGGAGCAGTCTGGGCCGGCTGGGTAACTGAGAAACAACAGCAAGGACACTGACAGAGTGACAGTGGGAGCAGTCTGGGCCGGCTGGGTAACTGAGATACAACAGCAAGGACAGTGACAGAGTGACAGTGGTGAGAACAGTCTGAGCCGGCTGGGTAACTGAGAGACAACAGCAAGGACGCTGACAGAGTGACAGTGGGAGCAGTCTCGGCCGGCTGACTAACTGAGAGACAACAGCAAGGACACTGACAGAGTGACAGTGGGAGCAGTCTCGTCCGGCTGGGTAACTGAGAGACAACAGCAAGGACACTGACAGAGTGACAGTGGGAGCAGTCTGGGCCGGCTGGGTAACTGAGAGACAACAGCAAGGACACTGACAGAGCGACAGTGGGAGCAGTCTGGGCCGGCTGGGTAACTGGGGGACAACAGCAAGGACACTGACAGAGTGACAGTGGGAGCAGTCTGGGCCGGCTGGGTAACTGAGAGACAACAGCAAGGACACTGACAGAGTGACAGTGGGAGCAGTCTGGACCGGCTGGGTAACTGAGAGACAACAGCAAGGACACTGACAGAGTGACAGTGGGAACAGTCTGGGCCGGCTGCGTAACTGAGAGACAACAGCAAGGACACTGACAGAGTGACAGTGGGAGCCGTCTGGGCCGGCTGGGTAACTGAGAGACAACAGCAAGACACTGAGAGAGTGACAGTGGGAGCAGTCTGGGCCGGCTGGGAAACTGAGAGACAACAGCAAGGACACTGACAGAGTGACAGTGGACAGACCAGTCTGGGCAGACTTGTTAACAGAGAGACAACAACTAGGACACTGACACAGTTACAGTGTTGGGAGTAGTCTGGACCGGCTGGGTAACTGAGCGACAACAGCAAGGACACTGACAGAGTGACAGCGGGAGCAGTCTGGGCCGGCTGGGTAACTGAGAGACAACAGCAAGGACGCTGACAGAGTGACAGTGGGAGCAGTCTGGTCCGGGTGGGTAACTCAGAGACAACAGCAAGGACACTGACAGAGTGACAGTGGTGAGAACAGTCTGGGTCGGCTGGGTAACTGAGATACAAGAGCGAGGACACTGACAGAGTGACAGTGGTGAGAACAGTCTGGGTCGGCTGGGTAACTGAGATACAAGAGCGAGGACACTGACAGAGTGACAGTGGGAGCAGTCTGTACCGGCTGGATAACTGAGAGACAGCAGCAAGGGCACTGACAGAGTGACAGTGGGAGCAGTCTGGGCCGGCTGGGTAACTGAGAGACAACAGCAGGGACACTGACAGAGTGACAGTGGGAGCAGTCTGGGCCGGCTGGGTAACTGAGAGACAACAGCAAGGACACTGACAGAGTGACAGTGGGAGCAGTCTGGACCGGCTGGGTAACTGAGAGACAACAGCAAGGACACTGACAGAGTGACAGTGGGAGCAGTCTGGGCCGGCTGGGTAACTGAGAGACAACAGCAAGGTCACTAACAGAGTGACAGTGGGAGCAGTCTGGGCCGGCTGCGTAACTGAGAGACAACAGCAAGGACAGTGACAGAGTGACAGTGGGAGCAGTCTGGGCCGGCTGGTAACTGTGAGACAACAGCAAGGACACTGACAGAGTGACAGTGGGAGCAGTCTGGGCCGGCTGGGTAACTGAGAGACAACAGCAAGACACTGAGAGAGTGACAGTGGGAGCATTCTGGGCCGGCTGGGAAACTGAGAGACAACAGCAAGGACACTGACAGAGTGACAGTGGACAGACCAGTCTGGGCAGACTTGTTAACAGAGAGACAACAACTAGGATAGTGACAGAGTGACAGTGGTGGCAGCAGTCTCGGTCGGCTAGCAAACTGAGTGAAAACAGCAAGGACACTGACACAGTTACAGTGTTGGGAGCAGTCTGGGCCGGCTGGGTAACAGAGAGACAACAGCAAGGACACTGACAGAGTGACAGTGGGAGCAGTCTGGGCCGGCTGGGTAACTGAGGGACAACAGCAAGGACACTGACAGAGTGACAGTGGGAGCAGTCTGGGCCGGCTGGGTAACTGAGAGACAACAGCAAGGACGCTGACAGAGTGACAGCGGGAGCAGTCTTGACCGGCTGGGTAACTGAGAGACAACAGCAAGGACACTGACAGAGTGACAGTGAGAGCAGTCTGGGACGGATGGGTAACAGAGAGACAACAGCAAGGACAGTGACAGAGTGACAGTAGGAGCAGTCTGGGCCGGCTGGGTAACTGAGAGACTACAGCAAGGACAGTGACAGAGTGACAGTGGGAGCAGTCTGGGCCGGCTGGGTAACTGAGAGACAACAGCAAGGACACTGACAGAGTGACAGTGGGAGCAGTCTGGGACGGATGGGTAACAGAGAGACAACAGCAAGGACAGTGACAGAGTGACAGTGGGAGCAGTCTGGGCCGGCTGGGTAACTGAGAGACTACAGCAAGGACAGTGACAGAGTGACAGTGGGAGCAGTCTGGGCCGGCTGGGTAACTGAGAGACTACAGCAAGGACAGTGACAGAGTGACAGTGGGAGCAGTCTGGGACGGATGGGTAACTGAGAGACAACAGCAAGGACAGTGACAGAGTGACAGTGGGAGCAGTCTGGGCCGGCTGGTTAACTGAGAGACAACAGCAAGGACACTGACAGAGTGACAGTGGGAGCAGTCTGGGCCGGCTGGTTAACTGAGAGACAACAGCAAGGACACTGACAGAGTGACAGTGGGAGCAGTCTGGGCCGGCTGGGTAACTGAGAGACAACAGCAAGGACAGTGACAGAGTGACAGTGGGAGCAGTCCGGGCCGGCTTGGTAACTGAGAGACAACAGCAAGGACAGTGACAGAGTGACAATGGGAGCAGTCTGGGCCGGCTGGGTAACTGAGAGACAACAGCAAGGACACTGACAGAGTGACAGTGGGAGCAGTCTGGGCCGGCTGGGTAACTGAGCGACAACAGCAAGGACGCTGACAGAGTGACAGTGGGAGCAGTCTGGGCCGGCTGGGTAACTGAGCGACAACAGCAAGGACGCTGACAGAGTGACAGTGGGAGCAGTCTGGGCCGGCTGGGTAACTGAGAGACAACAGCAAGGACAGTGACAGAGTGACAGTGGGAGCAGTCTGGGCCGGCTGGGTAACTGAGAGACAACAGCAAGGACACTGACAGTGTGACAGTGAGTGCAGTCTGGGCCGGCTGGGTAACTGAGAGACAACAGCAAGGACACTGACAGAGTGACAGTGGGAGCAGTCTGGATCGGCTGGGTAACTGAGAGACAACAGCAAGGACACTGACAGAGTGACAGTGGGAGCAGTCTGGGCCGGCTGGGTAACTGAGAGACAACAGCAAGGACACTGACAGAGTGACAGTGCGAGCAGTCTGGACCGGCTGGGTAACTGAGAGATAACAGCAAGGACACTGACAGAGTGACAGTGGGAGCAGTCTGGGCCGGCTGGGTAACTGAGAGACAACAGCAAGGACACTGACAGAGTGACAGTGGGAGCAGTCTGGGCCGGCTGGGTAACTGAGAGACAACAGCAAGGACACTGACAGAGTGACAGTGGGAGCAGTCTGGGCCGGCTGGGTAACTGAGAGACAACAGCAAGGACACTGACAGAGTGACAGTGGTGGGAGCAGTTTGGCTGGCTGGTTAAATTAGAGACAACAGCAAGGACACTGACAGAGTGACAGTGGACAGACCAGTCTGGGCAGACTTGTTAACAGAGAGACAACAACTAGGATAGTGACAGAGTGACAGTGGTGGCAGCAGTCTCGGTCGGCTAGCAAACTGAGTGACAACAGCAAGGACACTGACACAGTTACAGTGTTGGGAGTAGTCTGGGCCGGCTGGGTAACTGAGCGACAACAGCAAGGACACTGACAGAGTGACAGTGGGAGCAGTCTGGGCCGGCTGGGTAACTGAGCGACAACAGCAAGGACGCTGACAGAGTGACAGTGGGAGCAGTCTGGGCCGGCTGGGTAACTGAGCGACAACAGCAAGGACGCTGACAGAGTGACAGTGGGAGCAGTCTGGGCCGGCTGGGTAACTGAGAGACAACAGCAAGGACGCTGACAGAGTGAG
>NW_027308899.1:0-62622 GCF_047496885.1 Scyliorhinus torazame
TGAACTATGTTAACAGGTGATTAATCTTCCACAGAAAATAATTAAATAATTCAAGTAAAAAGCACCATATCCGTCAGAATTTCACCAGTTTAAAGACATTTAATGTTGGGTCTCTGGCAATCATTGATTAAAATATCTGAGCCATTTTAACAGCTAGTTCTTCCATATTCGCTTAGATTATTGGGTGGAATGATTAAAGGTTAGTTACTTTAACTCTTGGACTGATGAAGAATTTGCTCTTCACTTTTATACGGAATCCAAGCAGTATAAAAAGTGTTGGCCCTCAGGACAATCTCAACGAAAGGACATTTGAAAAGGGACCTGTTGCAGTGACTGATGTTGTCTCCAAATCCCTCAGCCCACTCACCCCTCTCTGGGGTTGGGTGATATCTGGGGTTGGGTGATATCTGGGCTTGGGTGATATCTGTGGTTGGGTGATATCTGGGGTTAGTGATCTCTGGTGTTGGGTGATATCAGGGGTTGGATGATCTCTGGGGTTGGGTGATCTCTGGGGTTGGGTGATCTCTGGGATTGAGTGATATCTGGGGATGGGTGATCTCTGGTGTTGGGTGATATCAGGGGTTGGGTGATCTCTGGGGTTGGGTGATCTCTGGGATTGGGTGATATCTGGGGATGGGTGATCTCTGGTGTTGGGTGATATCAGGGGTTGGGTGATCTCTGGGGTTGGGTGATCTCTGTGATTGGGTGATATCTGGGGATGGGTGATCTCTGGTGTTGGGTGATATCAGGGGTTGGGTGATCTCTGGGGTTGGGTGATCTCTGGGGTTGGGTGATCTCTGGGATTGGTTGATATCTGGGGATGGGTGATCTCTGGTGTTGGGTGATATCAGGGGTTGGGTGATCTCTGGGGTTGGAGATCTCTGGGATCGGGTGATATCTGGGGATGGGTGATCTCTGGTGTTGGGTGATATCAGGGGTTGGGTGATCTCTGGGGTTGTGTGATATCTGGGGTTGGGTGATATTTCGGTTTGGGTAATCTCTGGGGTTGGGTGATATCTAGAGTTGTGTGATATCGGGGATTGGGTGATCTCTGGCATTGCGTGATAACTGGGGTTGGGTGATATCTGGGGTTGGATGATCTCTGGGATTGGGTGATATCTGGGGATGGGTGATCTCTGGTGTTGGGTGATATCAGGGGTTGGGTGATCTCTGGGGTTGGGTGATATCGGGATTTGGGTGATGTTTGGCAAGGGGGCATGAATTCCAGGCAGGGTTCATATCCGAGGGGGGGGGGGGCTGATATATTAATAATAATAATCGCTTATTGTCACAAGTATATTTCACTGAAGTCACTGTGAAAGGCCCTTAGTCTCCATAGTCCGGCGCCTGTTTGTTGAGGCCGGCACGGGAATTGATCCCGCGCTGCTCGCATTGTTCTGCATTGCAAGCCAGCTATTTAGCCCACTGAGCTAAACAAGGCCATGTTGGGCTGGTTCGGAGGGGATGAGGGTGTCATCGGGCGGGATGAGACCTTGCTGGGGGCATCCACGGTTTGTGGGTGTTAATCAGGGTGATAATATCGAGGGTCATTATATCTGGGGACTGACATACGAGGGGGGGGCATGATCTTTAAGGGGGTGGTATCCGGTTGGGAGGGGTGACATTTGGCGGGCGGTGGTGATCTCTGTGGGAGGGGCGGAGTTGAAATCCAAGAGTAGTGAAATCTGCCGGTGGGTGATATCGGGGTGGGGGTGATATCGGGATGGGGGTGATATCGGGGTGGGGGTGACATCGGGATGGGGTGATATCGGGGTGGGGGTGATGAAGGGGAGGGGGTGATATTGCGCTGGGGGTGATATCGGGGTGGGGGTAATATCGGGGAGGGGATGATATCGGAGAGGGAATGATATCGGGGTGGGGGTGATATCGGGGATGGGGTGATATCGGGGCGGGGGTGATATCGGGGAGGGTGTTATATCGGGGAGGGTGTGATATCAGGGAGTCGGTGATATCGCGGAGGATGTGATATCGGGTGGGGGTGATATCGGGGAGGTAGTGATATCGGGGTGCGGGTGACATTGGGGAAGGGGTGATATTGGGGTCGGGTGATATCGGGGTGGGGATGATATCGGGGAGGGGATGATATTGGTGAGGGGGTGATGTCGGGGAGGGGGTGATATCGGGGTGGGGATGATATGGGGAGTGCGTGAAATTGGGGGTGGGGTGATATCGGGGAGGGGGTGATATCGGGGTGGAGGTGATATCGGCGGAGGAGTGGAATCAGCGAGGGGTGATATCGTGGAGGGGGTGATATCGGGGAGGGGGTGATATCGGGGAGGGTGTGATATCGTGGCTGTCGTGATATCGGGGTGGGGTGATGTCGTGGAGGGTGTGATATCGGGGAGGGGTGATATCAGGGTGGAGGCGATATCGGGGAGGGGGTGATATCGGGGAGGGGTGATATCGGGGAGGGGGTGACATCGGGGAGGGGGATGCTATCGGGGTTGGGTGTTATCGGGGAAGGGGTGATGTAGGGGAGGGGGTGATATCGGAGAGGGGGTGACTTCGGGGTAGGGGTGATATCGGGGAGGGGGTGATATCGGGGTGGGGTGAAATAGGTAGGGGTGATATCGGGGAGGGAGTGATATCGGGGTAGGGGTTATATCGTGGGTTGGGTGATCTCTGAGGGTGGGTCATATCTGGGGTTGGGTGATATCTGGGGATGGGTGATATCTGGGTAGGGTGATCTCTGGGGTTGGGTGATATCTGGAGTTGGGTGATGTCTGGGGTTGGATGATCTCTGCGGTTGGGTGAAAACTAGGGTTGTGTGATCTCTGGGGTTGGGTGATATCTGGGGTTGGGTGATGTCTGGGGTTGGGTGATCTCTGGGATTGGGTGATCTCTGGGGTTGGGTGATATCTGGGGTTGGGTGATATCTGGGATTGGGTGATCTCTGGGGTGTGGGTGATCTCTGGGGTTGGTGATCCCTGGGGTTGGGTGATATCAGTGGTTGGGTGCTATCTGGGGAAGGGTGATATTTCGGGTTGGGTAATATCTAGGGTTGGGTCATCTCTGTCATTGGGTGATATCTGGGGTTGGGTGATGTCTGGGGTTGGGTGATATCTGGGTTTCGGTGATATCTTTGGTTGGGTGATATCGGGGGTTTGGGTGATATCTGGGGTTGGGTGATATCTGGGGTTGGGTGATATCTGGTGTTTAGTGATATCTGGGGTTGGGTGATCTCTGGGGTTGGGTGTTCTCTGGAGTTGGGTGATCTCTGGGGTTGGGTGATCTCTGGGGTTAGGTGATCTCTGGGGTTGAATGATCTCTGGGGTTAGGTGATCTCTGGGGTTGGGTGATCTCTGGGGTTGGGTGATCTCTGGTGTTGGGTGATCTCTGGGGTTAGGTGATCTCTGGGATGGGGTGATCTCTGGGGTTGGGTGATCTCTGGGGTTGGGTGATATCTGGAGTTGGGTGATCTCTGGGGTTGGGTGATCTCTGGTGTTGGGTGATATCTGGGATGGGGTGATCTCTGGGGTTGGGTGATATCTGGGGTTGGGTGGTATCTGGGGTTGGGTGATATCGGGGGTGGTGCCGGTATCCGTTCTGCGGTGATGTTTGGCGGGGGGCATGAATTCCAGGCTGGGTTCATATCCGATCGGTTGGGGGTGATATATCAATGATAATAATCGCTTAGTGTCATAAGTATATTTCACTGAAGTCACTGTGAAAAGCTCCTAGTCGCCATAGTCCGGCGCCTGTTTGTGGAGGCCGGCACGGGAATTGATCCCGCGCTGCTCGCATTGTTCTGCACTGCAAGTCAGCTATTTAACCCACTGAGCTCAGCATGTTAGGCTGTTCCGGGGGGTGGGTGTATCATCCGGTGGGATGATACATGGCTGCGGGCATCCAGGGGTTGTGGCTGTTAATCAGGGTGATAATACCGAAGGTCGTTTTCTCTGGGGACTGACATAAGAGGTGTGGGGTGATATTTAGGGGGTGATATCCGGTTGGGAGAGGTGACATTTGGCGGGCGGGGGTGATATCCGGGGGAGGGGCGGAGTTGATATCCAAGAGTAGTGACATCGGCCGGTGGCTTCTGTCGGGATGGGTGTGATACCGGGGAGGGGTGATATCTGGGAGGGGGTGATATTGGGGTGGGGGTGATATCGGGGATGGGGTGAGATCGGGGAGAGGGTGATATCGGGGAGGGGGTGATATCGGGGTGGGGGTGATATCGGCGTGGGAGTGATATCGGAGAGGGGGGTGATATCGAGGAGTGGGTGAAATCGGGGAGGGGGTGATATCGGAGAGGGGGTGATATCGGGAGGGGGTGATATCGGAGAGGGGGTGATATCGGGTAGGGGTGATATAGGGGAGGCGTGATATCGGGGAGGGGTGATATCTGGGAGGGGGTGATATCGGGGAGGGGGTGATATCGGATGGGGGTGATATCGGAGAGGGGGTAATATCGGGGAGGGGGTGATATCTGGAAGGGGGTGATATCGGGGAGGGGTGATACCTGGGAGGGGGTGATATCTGGGTGGGGATGATATCGGGTAGGGGTGATGTCGGGGAGGGGTTGATATCGGGGAGGGGGTGATAACGGAGAGGGGGTGATATCGGGGTGGGGGTGATATCAGGGAGGGGGTAATATCGGGGAGGGGGTGATATCGGGGAGGGGGTGATATCGGGGAGGGGGTGATATCGGGGAGGGGGTGATATCGGGGAGGGAGTGATAGCGGGGTGGGGGTGATATCAGGGAGTGGTGATATCGGGGAGGGGGTGATATCGGGGATGGGGTGATATCGGAGTGGGGTGATATTGGGGAGGGGATATCTGGGGCGGGGGAGGGGCCGTGCTGCGGTGTCTATTGAGGCACATCAATCCCGTACACCCCCAATTGGTCCAATGGGCAGCAGAAGCCGCCACTGCGCCTGTGCCACACCCATCCCAGCATGCCCTGCGTGTCGGAGGCAGCCATCTTGTGTTGCCAGGGGTCCCCCGGCAGCCATCTTGTGTTGCCATGGGAGACACCCCGTGGCAATCTTGTGTTGCCAGGGGAGACACACGGCAGCCATCTTCTGTTGCCAGGGGCGTCTCCCGGTGGCCATCAACTGTTGCTAGGGGAGTCACACGGCAGCCATCTTGTGATGCTAGGGGCATCTCCCCGCAGCCATCTTGTGTTGCCAGGTGCGTCTCCCGGCAGCCATCTTGTGTTGCCAGGGGAGACACCCCGCGACCATCTTGTGTTGCCAGGGGAGACACCCCGCAGCCATCTTGTGTTGCCAGGTGCGTCTCCCGGCAGCCATCTTGTGTTGCCATGGGAGACACCCCGTGGCAATCTTGTGTTGCCAGGGGAGACACACGGCAGCCATCTTCTGTTGCCAGGGGCGTCTCCCGGTGGCCATCAACTGTTGCTAGGGGAGTCACACGGCAGCCATCTTGTGATGCTAGGGGCATCTCCCCGCAGCCATCTTGTGTTGCCAGGTGCGTCTCCCGGCAGCCATCTTGTGTTGCCAGGGGAGACACCCCGCGACCATCTTGTGTTGCCAGGGGAGACACCCCGCAGCCATCTTGTGTTGCCAGGTGCGTCTCCCGGCAGCCATCTTGTGTTGTCAGGGGAGACACCCCGCGACCATCTTGTGTTGCCAGGGGAGACACCCCGCGACCATCTTGTGTTGCCAGGGGAGACTCCAGGTGGTCATCTTTTGTTGCCAGCGGCGGTTGGACAGCGGCCTCTGACGGCAGGGAGGGGGCACAGCAGCTGGTGAGCAGTGAGTGCGGGTGGGGCTGAGTCTGTCTCTGTCTGTGTCTCTGTCTCTGTGTCTGTCTGTGTCTGTGTCTCTGTCTGTGTCTGTGTCTGTGTCTCTGTCTCTGTCTCTGTGTCTGTGTCTATGTCTCTGTCTTTGTCTCTGTCTGTGTCTCTGCCTCTGTCTGTGTCTCTGTCTCTGTCTTTGTCTCTGTCTGTGTCTCTGCCTCTGTCTGTGTCTCTGTCTGTGTCTCTGTGTCTGTCTGAGTCTGTGTCTGTTTCTCTGTCTCAGTCTGTGTCTCTGTCTCTGTGTCTGTCTGTGTCTCTGTCTCTGTGTCTGCCTGTGACTGTGTCTCTGTCTGTGTCTCTGTCTCTGTGTCTGTCTGTGTCTCTGTCTCTGTGTCTGTCTGTGTCTGTGTCTCTGTCTGTGTCTCTGTCTCTGTGTCTGTCTGTGTCTCTGTCTCTGTGTCTGTCTGTTTCTCTGTCTCAGTCTGTGTCTCTGTGTCTGTCTGTGTCTCTGTCTCTGTGGCTGTCTGTGTCTGTGTCTCTGTCGCTGTCTGTGTCTCTGTCTCTGTGTCTGCCTGTGTCTGTGTCTATGTCTCTGTCTTTGTCTCTGTCTGTGTCTCTGCCTCTGTCTGTGTCTCTGTCTGTGTCTCTGTGTCTGTGTCTCTGTCTCTGTCTCTGTCTCTGTCTCTGTCGCTGTCTGTGTCACTGTCTCTGTGCCTGCCTGTGTCTGTGTCTGTGTCTCTGTCTGTGTCTCTGTCTGTGTCTCTGCCTCTGTCTGTGTCTCTGTGTCTGTCTGTGTCTGTCTCTGTCTCTGTCTGTGTCTGTGTCTGTGTCTGTGTCTCTGTCTCTGTCTGTGTCTGCGTCTGTGTCTTTGTCTCTGTCTGTGTCTCTGTCCGTGTCCCTGTCCGTGTCTCTGTCTCTGTCTGTGTCCCTGACTCTGTGTCTGTCTGTGTCTCTGTCTCTGTCTGTGTCTCTGTCTTGTCTGTGTCTGTGTCTCTGTCTCTGTCTGTGTCTGTGTCTCTGTGTCTGTCTGTGTCCCTGTCTCTGTCTGTGTCTCTGTCCGTGTCTCTGTCTCTGTGTCTGTCTGTGTCTCTGTCTCTGTCTCTGTGTCTTTGTCTCTGTCTGTGTCTCTGTCCGTGTCCCTGTCCGTGTCTCTGTCTCTGTCTCTGTGTCTTTGTCTCTGTCTGTGCCTCTGTCCGTGTCCCTGTCCGTGTCTCTGTCTCTGTCTGTGTCCCTGCCTCTGTGTCTGTCTGTGTCTCTATCTCTGTCTGTGTCTCTGTCTTGTCTGTGTCTGTGTCTGTGTCTGTGTCTCTGTCTGTGTCTGTCTGTGTCCCTGTCTCTGTCTGTGTCTCTGTCCGTGTCTCTGTCCGTGTCTCTGTGTCTGTCTGTGTCTCTGTCTCTGTCTCTGTGTCTGTGTCGCTGTCTCTCTGTCTGTGTCTCTGTCTCTGTGTCTGTCAGTGTCCCTGTCTCGGTCTGTGTCTCTGTCTCTGTCTCTGTCTGTGTCTGTGTCTGTGTCTCTGTCTCTGTCTGTGTCTCTGTCTCTGTCTCTGTCTCTGTCTCTGTGTCTCTGTCGCTGTCTGTGTCACTGTCTCTGTGCCTGCCTGTGTCTGTGTCTATGTCTCTGTCTCTGCTGTGTCTCTGTCTGTGTCTCTGCTTCTGCCTGTGTCTCTGTGTCTGTCTGTGTCTGTCTGTGTCTGTGTCTCTGTCCCTGTCTCTGTCTGTGTCTCTGTATCTGTCTGTGTCTCTGTATCTGTCTGTGTCTCTGTCCGTTTCTCTGTCTCTGTCTGTGTCTCTGTGTCTGTCTGTGTCTAAGTTTCTGTGTCTGTCTGTGTCTTAGTCTCTGTCTCTGTCTGTGTCTCTGTCTGTGTCTCTCTGAACATCTGTCTGGATCTCTGTGTCTGTCTGTGTCTCTGTCTCTGTGTCTGTCTGTGTCTAAGTTTCTGTGTATGTCTGTGTCTCAGTCTCTGTCTCTGGCTGTGCCTCTGTCTGTATCTCACTGTACCTCTGCCTGTGTCTCTGTGTCTGTCTGTGCCTGTGTCTCAGTCTCTGTCCTGGGCACATTCTGCTGCACAGACAGTGTTTAAGTGTGAGGCACACATCCAGCTGATCGGCATTGGGAGAGTCACACACATCCAGCTGATCGGCATTGGGGGAGTCACACACACCCAGCTGATCGGCATTTGGGGAGTCACACACACCCAGCTGATCGGCAATGGGGGGAAGCACACATCCAGCTGATTGGCCATGGCGGAGGCACACAACCCGCTGATGGGCAATTGGGCGAAGCACACACCCTGCTGATCGGCAATGGGGGGAAGCACACTCCCAGCTGATCGGCAATGGGGGGGGGAAGCACACTCCCAGCTGATCGGCAATGGCAGGAAGCACACTCCCAGCTGATCGGCAATGCGGGGAAGCACACACACAGCTGATGGGCCATGGGGTAGTCACACTGAACCAGCTGATCGTCCATGGCGGGAGTCACACTGACCAGGTTGACCGGCCATGGGGGGAGTCACACTGACCCAACTGATCGACCATGGGGGGAGTCACACTGAACCAGCTGATCGGCCATGGTAGATTCACACTGACCAAGTTAACCGGCCGTGGGGGGAGTCACACTGACCCAACTGATCGGCCATGGGGGGAGTCACACTGAATCAGCTGATCGGCCATGGGAGAGTCACACTGGCCCAGTTGATCGGCCATGGGGGAGTCACACTGACCCAGTTGATCGGCCGTGGGGGAGTCACGCAATCCCAGCTGATCGGCCATGGGGGAGTCACACTGACCCAGTTGATCGGCCATGGGGGAGCCACACTGACCCAGCTGATCGGCCGTGGGGGAGTCACACACACCCAGCTGATCGGCCATGGGGGAGTCACACTGACCCAGCTGATCGGCCATGGTGGAGTCACACTGACCCAGTTGATCGGCCATGGGGGAGTCCCACTGACCCAGCTGATCGGCCGTGGGGGAGTCACACAGATCCAGCTGATCGGCCGTGGGGGAGTCACACAGACCCAGCTGATCGGCCGTGGGGGAGTCACACTGACCCAACTGATCAGGCATGGGGGGAGTCACACTGAACCAGCTGATCGGCTGTAAGGTTTTCGGGCAATTCGGCCCTTTTTGGACTGCCCAAGAATAAAACTCAGAGACTGTAAACTGACTTTTCAGCCAAGAGAACGGAACCAGTTTTCCCAGCAGGCTTGGTCCGCTGAGCTGAGTAGGGACATAAGTACATAAATATTTACAAACACCCCCCGAGGAGCTACAAGGAAGAAGGAGCCAGACAACAAGATAACATCAAAACACAGACAAAGGGGCACGGGAATACACAGGAGGCTTGCATGCAAGCAGGACAATGGGATGGTCATAGCCCCATGCAGATGTAAAGGACTTTGCCTCCACCAGAGCAGAATCCAATCAACACCGCATCAACATAGCAGCTATCTCCGGAGCAGATGGAAGTCTTTGAAAATCTTCAAGGGAGCTCAACCTCGTTATCTCAAAAAAAACAGACTGGAGGCGGACCTAGGGGAGGTACTCCCATCTCGACAGGTCTGACCGGCCCAAAGGGGGCGGGACCAGCGGGAACTTTAAACCTTACCTTTTTCAATGCAAAAGGGGCTGGCCGATCACAGGACAAAGCCAGGTAAAACAATATAAAAGGGGCTGTGTTTCGATTGAGGGTCTCTTCGTTCTTGGCTCGACCTCTGCACCCCTGACTTGACCTCTGCAGCCTGTGACCGTAAGTATCCTGCAGCAGCTTGCGAAACTCCCTTGACTTTAATAGTGGTTGAGGCTTTGGGGAAGGGAACTTGTTTTGTGCCTTGTGATATTGCTAAAAACTGTGTAATCATAAGAATTTTCGTTGTGTCCGCTATATTACTTTTGAATAGCCTTAGTTTGTATTAGAGCATAAGATTTTATTGTGTTTCTTCTGTTGATGATTTTGACCTGGGTTTTGCAATAAACCTTGATTTGATGATAATTGGAGTCGTTTAAATTCTTCAATCTTTCACCAGCGATCTCTGACCAAGTCATTGTTAAAATACTCCTCACCTTAATTCCGGGTTCAGGAATCGAGGGTCATCTTGAGCGATTCACTCAGGACAGACTGCTGGTTAGGGAATAAACAGCAGTGTCCTATTCTCTCTCTTGGGAAAGCTACTCTAGTGGAGTAGGAACCGGGTGAGTGTTGCACCACCGGCAAGAGAGAGAATCACCTGGGTATTGGTAGGGGTCTGGAGATCTGTGTGCTATAAGTCTCAGGCTGTCGGTTAGGAATAAACGGCAGGCTTGAATCAGTGCTCTCTTCAGTGGAAGTGTCCCAGTGCGACATCCCCTGGCCTCTGAAGTTTCAGTGCCAGCTGGAGAGAGACACACACAGATATTCAAACCCCAGATATCGGCCCAGTAGTGGAGTAGCGGAGATTGCACCCTCTACAATGGCGAGCCAGCCAGGAGCCCGGTGGTTTGGAGTATGTGACTTGGCAGAGGGGGTGAGGGAACGAAGTAAAATGGAGGAGAGAGTCTCCTCGTATTTGTGGCAAAAGGTCAACCTCACCAAACCTTGGGTCTCAGAATTAATCAATGCGGAGCAACCGGTAATGGCAGCGGCTGCATGGACAGACAGTAAGGCGCACAAAAAGCACTTGGAGAAGGCAGTTTGGCTGGTTTGCCTGTCCGAGCAGGTAGTCAAAACAGAGGATAGGGTCGAAGAGTTAGAGCAGGAGTTGAGAGAAGTGAGGGCCAGCGCAGGGGACAGCGCTAGCGCAGCGGAACGACTGCGGGAAGAAATGGCAGAAATGAAACAGGAAAGCGAGTCTAACCGGTGTGAGAAGGACTATCTCCACTGCCAGATAGTGGAGGGTAAAGAAAAGGAACGGAGGCTCCAGGAACTCTATGCTCGGAGTACAGAGCAGTGTAGGAAGCTGGAGGGGAAGTTCCGGGACATCCAGGCAGCGTACCGAGTGGCTCGCGAGGAAGTAGGGGACTGTGCCCATGGGCCGTGCCAGGCACGAATAACGGAGTTGGAGGAGGCCTTGTCCAAGGTCAGGGGACAGATACACCTGGTAGGTCCAGGGGGGTCCCCAAGGGGCAAGGTGCTCCTCGCAGCGGATGATTCCCCACAGGCCAAGGGGAAGAGACCGCCTCCTGAGGCACCGGGATCGTGCCCGGGTCGGCAGGCGGGGAACGGACTGCACGTTCAAGGGCAAGTCCAAGGGGGGTCGGCAGGGTACCCCCAGCTGGCGGCGTGTCCGCCTGGTTTCGTATGTGGGTCCCCATGGGATGGGGACAGACCGCTGCCTGGGATGCCGGTGATGGGGCCGGGTCAGCAGGTAGGGTTTGGACCGCCCAGTCAGGGGCAGGTCCAAGGGGGGTCAGTGGTGTATCCCCAGATAGCGGCGTCTCCTATATGGGTAGCTAGCCCGGGGACAGGGGGGCTACCCAACGAGGCAGGAGAGCTGGACAGTGGGGAGGAGGAGCAGGGACCCCAGGTAGGGCAGATGTGCCCTGTCAGGCAAAGGAGGTATGGTCCCCCGGCGGGGATGGCAAATAGGGGACCGGTTGAGGGCGACATTATCGTTCCTCATGGGGCATCCGCGCTCAGGGGGATGGTGGCCCACGTTCCCAGACTAACTCCAAAGGGGGATCCGTCGCTGCATTTTATGGAGGTGGAACAGGCTGCCAACATCAATGACTGCGACGAAGGGGAGCAAATAAAGATGCTCCTGATGACCCTAGATGCACAGCTATGCAGGACAGTGACCTCTGGGAATGGGGGAAGACCTGACACATGGGCGGCAGCACAGACTGCTGTTCTGGAGGCGATGGGCTTAAATCTGGGGAGCCCTTTCATGAGGGTGGGGGAAACCAAGCAGCAACCAGGAGAATCTCCCACCATGTTCGCAGACAGACTGTGGACTGTCTATATGGAGGCATGCGGGGTTCCCGCGGATAGACGGAATTTAGGGGAAAGAACCGCCCACTGGCTGAAGACCCTAGTTGCCAACTGTCTCCCTAACGTTAGGGCAAAAGCCGAACACTGGTTCGACCCGCAGACCCCGGCCCTTAATGAGGAAGAGGTCCTTAGGAAACTTACCCTCGCATATCGTAATGGGGAGAGGGGTGAGGACAAGCCCCTTAAGGGTAGGGTGCATGGAATCGCGCCAGCAGGCCCTAAGAGAGAGTGGAAGCATGAGGAATACTTATGCTACGGGTGTGGGAAGGCCGGGCATTTCAAGAGGGAATGTAAAAACCCTAGCAAGGAGGAGAGGGCTCCCGCAGTAGAGAGTCAGACCCCGGCGGCAGGAGCAGCTGCCCCGGAAACCTTCGAGGTAAAGAAACTTTTAGCCTTTTTGCAGAGCCTAGCAGCTGGGTCGGGACAGGTGGCAATGGCAACGGGCCAGGGCCTGCCCGCACCCACACCACAAGAACCCGTATGACTACCCAGGGAGCAGCCTCAGGAAAAAGGGAGCGCAGGGGTAGTTCTAGCCCCAGACCCTGGTCCGGTCCAGGTGCAGGGTCCCATTCTGGAGGCTGCCTCAGCGGCTATTTGCAGTTTAAATCCCTTAAGGTGGGACCCATGCGAACGCCACATCAGTCAATTTAAATTGTTCCACCCCATAAGGGCAAGAAAGAGCAAGGTGGGGGGAAGACTGGGGGTGGTAGTGGAGAAACCGCCTGCAGAATTAACGACGGTGGGGGAGGTCCCTGACTCCACGATCACACAACCGGTGACAAGGTGCTGTCCCGAAGGGGCAGTCCCAAAGAGACCGACAGTGCTGCAAGCACCCAGCCCAGGGACAGTAACGATTCCCAAGCCCTTACCTGTGGGTCAGGTGGCCTGCCTTAGTATAGAGGCTAAGGAGGCGGAGGAAGTGGAAGTATCACCTTGGGCTTGGGAACCAGTCAGGGGACGAAGGAGCAATCGGGTCTCCAAGCCCCCTCTAAGATGGTCCCCATCACAGCTCCCTAGAACCCGGTCCCGCAGTAAGGGGGCCCGAGTAGAAGGGAACGCTGAGGGATCCCCAAACCCTGTTGGGGAAGGAGAGGCAAGGGGCAGCCCGAACCCCCGGAAGGGGACGGTCTGGCCCGAGCCGTTGGACCAAACAGGTGAACTGCCCCAGTTTAGCGGGGCACAGTTTTAATTTGGCCACCCGGAGACGGGTGGCATTGTATATAGCATTCCCCCCCTGTTAGTTCTAATTAGTGTGTAGTGGTGTGTGAAGTATTTAGGATCGTGGGAACACAGAAGCGCCTGGTGCAATGGTAAAATGATGAAGCACCAGGCACTAGGACCCTGGTGCAGCCGGGCTGTAAACACAGAATCACAGACAGGCTGCGGCAACTTCAAAGCGGGAGCTGCTGCTGCCGCTGGATAGCGGCAGGCACTAGGACCCTGGGGAGCCGGGCTGTGGACACAGAATCACAGACAGGCTGCGGCAACTTCAAAGCGGGAGCTGCTGCTGCCGCTGGATAGAAGCCATGCACTTTAAGGTAGGTAGGGCTGTAGAGGCAAGGATGTGTTTTGTCTGTTTTACAGATGGGGCACCCGACGATGTGGAGCTTGCTGATGATCTTGGCGATGGTGGGACCGGGAGAACTCCGCAGAGGCGAGACAGAAGAGTCCTTCGACTGACCGGGTTAGGGTGACTGAGGGCAGGCGGGTGTGTTTAACCTGTGAGGGGGACGTTCCTTTGGGGAGATGGTGGTGGCCCAGGAAGCTGAGGCTGGACATGAGGGATCGGTCCTCGGACTGGGAACACCTGGACACCAACACCTACCGGACCATCACGGGGTCACCGGGTAGGATCACCGTTTGCTGGGATAAGGGGTGGGCTTCTGACCAGGGCATTAATTTGTGTTCATGGGGATCTACCAAGGCATGTCCACAAGGGGCACTAATCACTTTTGTAAGGTGGTGGCAGAACCCAGGGAACGGGATAAATTGACCGCAGTGGGGAGGGATGTGTAACGCCCAGGGAAGGGATGACTGTAAAAGCTACCGAACTGCTGGTTCAGGTAGAGCGACCCCTGCCCACAGCCCAACCGATCGACCCTCACAACTGTCCGATCACCACCAGGGGGGGGGCCTGAGAATGGTTTAGTGTTTGCCCCCACAAAGAAAATGTTGTACAGGGGGTACATTATGCTGTCGCCTCAGTTGGACTAAACCTCTCAGCTGCAGGTATCGACGATGGAGGAAAAATGAAGAGCCTTCAACGGGAAGAAGCGAAGTGCAGCCAAGAAAGGAGGATCCTTGGTGAAATAAAGAGATGCAATTGTAAATAGTTGTCTGGATTCGCGGGTTTTCACTTACTTGATTGTGATATATGTACAGGGACCCTTACGTTTGGGGTTCCGGTGAAATGTGTACTTGATTGTGATATATGTACAGGGACCCTTACGTTTGGGGTTCCGGTGAAATGTGTATATGTTACTGTGTGTTTGAATTAAGTATGGTCTTGTCTTTCCCTTTCATTGAAATCAGGGGTAGCCTAGATTAAGGGAACTGTCTTGGGACTTGTAGTTTCGCATGTTGTTGAGGGGGGGCCTACGGTCCACACAAAAGGAAATGATTGCCCTTCACCTGTGTCGATACGGTCCAAGCAGGTAGGGACGTATCGAAGGGGCATCTGTAAGGTTTTCGGGCAATTCGGCCCTTTTTGGACTGCCCAAGAATAAAACTCAGAGACTGTAAACTGACTTTTCAGCCAAGAGAACGGAACCAGTTTTCCCAGCAGGCTTGGTCCGCTGAGCTGAGTAGGGACATAAGTACATAAATATTTACAAACACCCCCCTAGGAGCTACAAGGAAGAAGGAGCCAGACAACAAGATAACATCAAAACACAGACAAAGGGGCACGGGAATACACAGGAGGCTTGCATGCAAGCAGGACAATGGGATGGTCATAGCCCCATGCAGATGTAAAGGCCTTTGCCTCCACCAGAGCAGAATCCAATCAACACCGCATCAACATAGCAGCTATCTCCGGAGCAGATGGAAGTCTTTGAAAATCTTCAAGGGAGCTCAACCTCGTTATCTCAAAAAAAACAGACTGGAGGCGGACCTAGGGGAGGTACTCCCATCTCGACAGGTCTGACCGGCCCAAAGGGGGCGGGACCAGCGGGAACTTTAAACCTTACCTTTTTCAATGCAAAAGGGGCTGGCCGATCACAGGACAAAGCCAGGTAAAACAATATAAAAGGGGCTGTGTTTCGATTGAGGGTCTCTTCGTTCTTGGCTCAACCTCTGCACCCCTGACTTGACCTCTGCAGCCTGTGACCGTAAGTATCCTGCAGCAGCTTGCGAAACTCCCTTGACTTTAATAGTGGTTGAGGCTTTGGGGAAGGGAACTTGTTTTGTGCCTTGTGATATTGCTAAAAACTGTGTAATCATAAGAATTTTCGTTGTGTCCGCTATATCACTTTTGAATAGCCTTAGTTTGTATTAGAGCATAAGATTTTATTGTGTTTCTTCTGTTGATGATTTTGACCTGGGTTTTGCAATAAACCTTGATTTGATGATAATTGGAGTCGTTTAAATTCTTCAATCTTTCACCAGCGATCTCTGACCAAGTCATTGTTAAAATACTCCTCACCTTAATTCCGGGTTCAGGAATCGAGGGTCATCTTGAGCGATTCACTCAGGACAGACTGCTGGTTAGGGAATAAACAGCAGTGTCCTATTCTCTCTCTTGGGAAAGCTACTCTAGTGGAGTAGGAACCGGGTGAGTGTTGCACCACCGGCAAGAGAGAGAATCACCTGGGTATTGGTAGGGGTCTGGAGATCTGTGTGCTATAAGTCTCAGGCTGTCGGTTAGGAATAAACGGCAGGCTTGAATCAGTGCTCTCTTCAGTGGAAGTGTCCCAGTGCGACATCCCCTGGCCTCTGAAGTTTCAGTGCCAGCTGGAGAGAGACACACACAGATATTCAAACCCCAGATATCGGCCCAGTAGTGGAGTAGCGGAGATGGCACCCTTAGGAATAAACGGCAGGCTTGAATCAGTGCTCTCTTCAGTGGAAGTTTCCCAGTGCGACATCCCCTGGCCTCTGAAGTTTCAGTGCCAGCTGGAGAGAGACACACACAGATATTCAAACCCCAGATATCGGCCCAGTAGTGGAGTAGCGGAGATGGCACCCTCTACACGGCCATGGGGTAGTCACACTGACCCAGTTGATCGGCCTTGGGGGAGTCACACAGATCTTGCTGATCGGCCATGTGGGAGTCACACTGACCCAGCTGATCGGCCAATGGGGAGTCACACAGACCCAGCTGACCGGCCATGGGGGACTCACACAGACCCAGCTGATCGGCCAATGGAGGGTCACACAGACCCAGCTGATCGGCCATGGGGGAGTCACACTGAACCAGCTGACCGGCCATGCGGGAGTCACACTGGCCCAGCTGATCGGCCATGGGGGAGTCACACTGACCCAGCTGATCGGGCATGGGGGAGTCACAATGACCCAGCTGATCGGCCATGGGGGAGTCACACAGATCCAGCTGATCGGCCATCGGGGAGTCACACAGACCCTGCTGATCGGCCATGGGGGAGTCACACTGACCCAGCTGATCGGCCATGGGGGAGTCACACCCACCGACCTACAGTCTCTCCTGGTAATGCAGAATGGTAAATCTCTGCCTGTGTCCCTGCCTGTATCTGTCCATCTCTCTCTCTGTCTGTGTTTCTGTCTGTTTCTCTGTCTGTGTCTGTCTCTGTCTGCGTCTCTGTCTGTGTCTCTGTCTATATCTGTGCCTGTATCTCTGCCTGTGCCTGTGTCTCTGTCGCTGTCTCTGACTGTCTCTGTCTGTGTCTCTGTCTGTGTCTCTGTCTGTGTCTCCGTCTGTGTCTCCGTCTGTGTCTGTGTCGATGTCTGTGTCATTGTCTGTGTCTCTGTGTCTGCCTGTGTCCCTGTATCTGTCTGTGTCTCAGCCTGGGTCTCTGTCTGTGTCTCTGAATCTGACAGAGTTTCTGTAGGTGTCTTTTTCTCTCTCTCGGTCTGTGTCTATCTGTGTCTCTGTCTGTGTCGCTCTCTCTGTCTGTGTCGCTGTCTGTGTCTCTGTGTCTGTCTGTGTCTCTGTCTCTGTCTGTGTATCTGTCTGTGTCCCTGTCTCTGTCTGTGTCCCTGTCTGTGTCTGCCTGCGTCCCTGTATCTGTCTGTGTCTCTGCCTGGGTCTCTGTCTGTGTCTCTGAATCTGACTGCGTATCTGTCTGTGTCTCTGTCTGTGTATCTGTCTGTGTTTCTGCCTGTGTCTCTGTCTGTGTATCTGTCAGTGTTTCTGTCTGTGTCAGTGCCTCTACCTGTGTCTCTGTCTCTTTCTGAGTCTATGTTTGTGTCTTTGTCTGTGTCTCTGTCTGTGTCTGTGTCTCTCTCTGTGATTCTGTCTCTGTCTCTGTCTGTTTCTCTGTCTGTGTCGGTGTCTCTGTCTGTATCTCTCTCTCTGTGTCTCTGTCCCTGTTGTGGCTGTGTCTGTGTCTCTATCTGTGTCTCTATTTGTGCCTCTGTCTGTGTCTCTATCTGTGTCTCTATTTGTGCCTCTGTCTGTGCCCCTGTCTGTGTCTCTTTCTCTGTCTATCTCTGTATCTCTGTCTGTGTCTCTGTCTGTGTCACTGCCTCTGTCTCTGTCGGTGTCTGTGTCTCTGTCTCTGTCTGATTCTGTGTGTGTGTCTCTATCTGTGTCTCTGTCTGTCTCTCTGTCTGTGTCTCTGTCTGTGTCTCGGCCTCTGTCTATGTCTGTGTTTCTGCCTGTGTCTCTGTGTGTACGTCTCAGCCTCTGTCTCTGTCTGTGTCTCTGTCTGTGTCACTGTCTCTGCCTGTGTCTCTGTCTGTGTCTCTGTCTGTGTCTCTCTGTACCTCTGTCTGTGTATGTGTGTCTGTCTGTGTCTCAGTCTCTGTCTCTGTCTGGGGCACATTCAGCTGCACAGACTGTGTTTAAGTGTGAGACACACACCCAGCTGATCGGCAATGGGGAGAGGCACACACCCAGCTGATCGGCAATGGGGAGAGGCACACACCCAGCTGATCGGCAATGGGGGGAAGGACACACCCAGCTGATCGGCAATGCGGGGGAGGCACACACCCAGCTGATCGGCCATGGGGGGAAGCACACACCCAGCTGATCGGCAATGGGGGAGGCACACACCCAGCTGATCGGCAATGAGGGGGAGTCACACCCACCCACCGATAGTCCCTCCTGGTAATGCAGAGTAGTAAATCAGGGTGAGGCTGGCTGGGGATGGTCAGTTTTAACGTCAGTGCGAGGAGAGAGATGCCGCGTGGGTGGGGTTTCCTCTCAGGATTTAATGAATTGAAGAATTGAACTAAAGGGAACTTTCAGCACATTCTTCAACTGCTGCCTGAACTGAGTCTGTGTCACGGCGTAAATCGCAGTGTTTGTGCAGCAACTCAGGAGCTGCAGCATGAAGCCCAATTCTATAACATAAAAATCTAACCACACAGACCGATACCCCAGATAGTCCATCCGGCTCCATATATAATAAACCATTAACGTTGACCATAACAGGATGAAATTGGCGGAGATAATGAAGAGTAAAATGATGGATTTCCTCCGACTCTCCATCTCTGGGTCTCTGGCACTGTGCCCACTGCTGTGAGCCCGGAGTCTCCTGCGGGCCCTGCTGCTCAGGACAATGTGCCTGACGGTGAGAACATTGAGCAGCAGAATCAGGGCGAATGGAACACCGGGGGTTAGAATGTGGTGGAGGAACTCGATTGGTCCCCAGACCGGAGATTCCACAGCACCCTCTGTGACAGCACAAAACCAGGGTTCGTTCCCCAGCCGATACCCACCGGACAGCATCACCCCCCAGGAAATGTCCTTCAAACAGCTCAGCACAGCCACTGTTCCCAGAACCACAGCCGCCGTTTTCTCGCTGCAATATTTACTTTTCAGCCTCGGGCAACAAATGGCCACAAATCGATCAAAGGTGAAAGTGACGGTGAACCAGACAGAACAGTCAGTGGCTGCATAAAGCAGGGCGGCGTGGATATTACACACGCGGATGGACCACAGGAAATAAAACTGTTCCCAAAAAACAATGGGAATGTGTCTCAATATCAGGTCGAGAATAACGACCAGTAGATCCCCCACTGCCATGGCCAACAGGTAACAAGTCACACATTTGGACAGCCCACAGTCTCTTCTCTTCAGGGTCACAATTGTGATGAGGTTCACTGTGAGGAAGGGAAATACACAATGGAATTATACATCAGCCTGGGAAAGACATTACAAGTATGGTCGACGTGGTGTTGAGGAAGTCAAATAAATATATACTAATACACACACTCACACACACACACACACACACACACACAGACAGTAACACACTCACACACACACAGACACTAACACACACACACTAACACACTCACACACACACAGACACTAACACACACACACTAACACACTCACAGACACAGACACACAGAGACAGCAATACACTCTCACACACACAGACACGAACACACTCACACACAGAGACAGTAATACACTCACACTCACACAGACACTAACAGACTCACACTCACACAGAGACAGTAACACACACACACAGACACTAACAGACTCATACAGAGACAGTAACACACTCACACTCACACACAGAGACAGGAATACACTCCCACAGACACTAACACACTCACACACTCACACACAGATAGTAATACACTCACACAGACACTAACGCACTCACACTCACACACAGAGGCAGTAATACACTCACACACACAGACACTAACACACTCACACTCGCACAGAGACAGTAACACACACACAGCCACTCTCACACTCACACACAGAGACATTAATACACTCACACACACACTAACACCTCCCACACACACTAACCCTCCCACACACACATTATACCCCCCACACACACACACACACACTAACCCCCCACACACACTAACACCTCCCACACACACTAACCCCCCCACACACTAAACACTCCACACACGCACTTAACCCCCCCCCCACACACACAGAACCCCCCCCACACACACATATTGCCTCCACATACACTAACCCCTGCCCCATTAACACACACACTCACCCCTTCACACATGCACTCTAACCAACGTACACTGTACGTACACTACAACCAACGTACTCTAATCACACGTACACTGGGCAGCATGATAGTAGTGGTTAGCACAATTAGGAGCTCCAGTCACTGAATGTCAGCCTCTCAGACAATCAGGAACTCTAGCCACTGACTGTCAGCCTCTCAACCAATCAGGATCTCTAGCCTCTGACTGACAGCCTCTCAGCCAATCAGGAAATACAGCGTCTGACTGACAGCTCATAATTTGGGAAGCACGGTAGCACAGTGGTTAGCACAGTTGCTTCACAGCTCCAGGGTCCCAGGTTTGATTTACCGTTGGGTCACTGTCTGTGCAGAGTCTGCACATTTTCCCCGTGTGAGCGTGGGTTTCCTCCGGGAGCTCCTGTTTCCTCCCACAGTCCAAAGACATGCAGCTTAGGTGGATTGGCCGTGATAAATTGCCCTGAGTGTCCACAAATGTCAGGAAGGGTTGTTGGGTTACGGGAATGGGGTGGAAGTGAGGGCGAAAGTGGGTCGGTGCAGATTTGATGGGCTGAATGGCCTCCCCCCACACACTAACCCATCCCCACACACTAACCCATTCCATCCCCACACACACTAACCCCCAACACACACTAACCCCACCCACACACTAACCCATCCCCACACACTAACCCCCCACACACACACTAAACCCCCCCCCACACACACACACACACACACTCACTAACCCCCCACACACACTAACCCATCCCCACACATCAATAATCCCTGGGAGCAGGGGTCAGGCAGTGTGGCCTCGGGAGCCCCCAATTAAAAAGTTGTTACAGAGATCTCTGTGCCTGTAGAAAGTTAACCATTTACTGCTCAATAATCCCTGGGAGGAGGGATCAGGCAGTGTGGTCCGGGAGCCACCAATTAATAAGCTGTTTCAGTGACTTCTGTGCTGTATATAGTAAACCATTTACTGCTCAAGAACCCCTGGGAACAGGCAGTGTGCCCTCGGGAGCCCCCTATTAAAAAGCTGTGTCAGAGACCTCTATGCTGTATATAGTTAACCATTTACTGCTAAATAATCCCTGGAAGTAGGGGTCAGGCAGTGTGGCCTCGGGAGCTCCCAGTTAAGAAGCTGATTCAGAGACCTCTGTGCTGTATATGGTTAACCATTTACTGCTCAATAATCTCTGGGAGCAGGGGACAGGCAGTCTGGCCTCGGGAGCCCCCAATTAAAAAGCTGTTTCAGAGACCACTGTGCTGTATATAGTTAACCATTTACTGCTCAATAATCCCTGGGAGCAGGGGACAGGCAGTCTGGCCTCGGGAGCCCCCAATTAAAAAGCTGTTTCAGAGATCACTGTGCTGTATATAGTTAACCATTTACTGCTCAATAATCCCTGGGAGCAGGGGAGAGGCAGTGTGGCCTCGGGAGCCCCCAATTAAAAAGCTGTTTCAGAGACCTCTGTGCTGTATATAGTTAACCATTTACTGCTCAATAATCCCTGGGAGCAGGGGAGAGGCAGTGTGGCCTCGGGAGCCCCCAATTAAAAAGCTGTTTTAGAGACCTCTGTGCTGTATATAGTTAACCATTTACTTCTCAATAATCCCTGGGAGAAGGGACAGGCAGTGTGTTCCAGAAGCCCCCAATTAAAAAAGCTGTGTCAGAGACCACTGTGCCTGTATATAGTTATGATGTGGAGGAGCTGGCGTTGGACTGGGGTGAGCACAGTAAGAAGTCTTACAACACCAGGTTAAAGTCCAACAGGTTTGTTGCGATATCATTAGCTTTCGGAGCGCTGCTCCTTCCTCAGGCAGTTTGGCTTCGCAGCACCCCATGAAAAAGCTATTTGGGAGACCCCTGTGCCTGTATACAGTTAATCATTTTCTTCCCAATAATCCCTGGGAGCAGGGGACAGGCACTGTGGCCTTGGGAGCCCCCAATTAAAAGGCTGTTTCAGAGACCTCTGTGCTACACATAGTTAACCATTTACTGCTCAATAATTCCTTGGAGCAGGGTTCAGGTAGTGTGGTCTCGAGAGCCCCCAATTAAAAAGCTGTTTCAGAGACCTCTGTGCTGTATATAGTTAACTATTTACTGCTCAATATTCCCTGGGAGCAGAGGACAGGCAGTGTGGCCTCGGGAGCTACCAATTAAAAAGCTGTTTCAGATACATCTGCGCCTGTATATATTTAACCATTTACTTCTCAATAATCCCTGGGAGCAGGGGACAGGCAGTGTGGCCTCAGGAGCCCCCAATTAAACAGCTGTTTCAGAGACCTCTGTGCTGTATATAGTTAACCATTTACTGCTCAAGAATCCCTGGGAGCAGGGGACAGGCAGGTTGGCCTCGGGAGCCCCCAATTAAAAAGCTGTTTCAGAGACCTCTGTGCCTGCATATAGTTTTAAAAAATATATATTTTATTAAAGTTTTTCGATCAACCAAGAATTTTCCATTTTTACAACATTGTAACAATATATACATTGATCGTTTTTAAAATAATATATTAACTAACGGCAAGTGCCAATACAAATAAAAAGAAAAACGAAAAGATATAGTAACATTGAGAAGATAACTATGAACAACACATATGTAACAACACACAAAAATCCCCCAAAGACCTGAATGCCCCCCCCCCCCTCACTGGGTTGCTGCCGTTTTCTTTCCTGTTTTCCCTTATCGCTCTGCGAGATAGTCGAGGAACGGTTGCCACCGCCTGGTGAACCCCTGAGCCGAACCTCTTAGTGCGTACTTTATCCGCTCAAATTTTATAAACGCTGCCATATCGTTTATCCAGGCCTCCACGCCCGGGGTTTAGCTTCTTTCCACATAAGTAGAATTCTTCGCCGGGCTACTAGGGACGCAAAGGACAGAACAGCGGCCTCTCTCGCCTCCTGCACTCCCGGCTCATCTGCAACCCCGAATATAGCCAACCCCCAGCTTGGTTCGACCCAGACCCCCACCACCTTTGAAATCACTTTTGCCACACCCACCCAGAACCCGTGCAATTCCGGACATGACCAAAACATGTGGGTGTGGTTCGCAGGGTTTCCCGCGAACCTCCCGCACCTATCCTCCACCCCAAAAAACCTGCTCAATCTTGCTTCCGTCGAATGCGCCCTGTGTAGTACCTTGAATTGGATCAGGCTCAGCCTGCACACGAGGACGAGGAATTTACCCTACTTCGGGCATCTGCCCACAGCCCTTCCTCAATCTCTTCCCCCAGCTCCTCCTCCCATTTTCTTTTCAGTTCCACTATCATCGTCTCCCCCTCGTCTCTCATTTCCCTGTATATATCGGACACCTTACCATCACCCACCCATGCCCCCGAAATCACTCCGTCCTGGATCCCTTGTGCCGGGAGCTGTAGAAATTCCCTCATTTGTTGCCTCACAAATGCCCTCACTTGCATATAACGAAATGCATTTCCAGGTGGCAACCCGTATTTTTCTGTCAGTGCTCCCAGACTCGCGAACGTCCTGTCTAAGAACAAGTCCTTCAGTTGCGCCATTCCTGCTCGCTGCCAAGATTGAAATCCCCCATCTATCCTTCCCGGGACGAACCTGTGGTTGTTTCTTATCGGGGACCACACTGAGGCCCCCGGCACTCCCCTATGTCGTCTCCACTGCCCCCAAATCTTCAGAGTCGCCACCACCACTGGGTTTGTGGTGTACCTTTTTGGGGAGAACGGCAGCGGCGCCGTTGCCAGTGCTTTTAAGCTAGTTCTCCTACAGGACGCCATCTCCAGCCTTTTCCACGCCGCTCCTTCTTCTTCCCTCATCCACTTACATGTGATAGACACGTTAGCGGCCCAATAATAATCACTCAGGCTCGGCAGTGCCAATCCCCCTCTATCTCTACTGCGCTGCTCTACCCCTCTTTACCCTTGGGGTCTTTCCGGCCCACACAAAGCTCATGATGCTCCTGTCCAGCTTCTTAAAAAAGGTCTTTGTAATCAGTATAGGGAGGCACTGAAACACAAAAAGAAACCTCGGGAGGACCACCATTTTAACCGCCTGCACCCTGCCCGCCAATGACAGGGGCGCCATGTCCCACCTCCTAAAGCCCTCTTCCATCTGCTCTACCAGTCGTGTCAAGTTAAGCTTATGCAGGGTTCCCCAGTCTCTGGCCACCTGGATCCCTAAATACCGGAAATCTCTTGTTACCCTCCTCAGCGGCAGCTCATCTATTCCCCTGCCCTGTTCCCCGGGGTGCATCACAAACAGTTCACTATTCCCCATATTCAGTTTGTATCCCGAAAACTCTCCAAACTCCCTGAGTGTCTGCATTATCTCAGGCATCCCTTCCACTGGGTCCGCGACATATAACAGCAGATCATCCGCGTATAATGACACCCGATGTTCTTCTCCTCCTCTAAGTGCCCCTCTCCACTTCCTAGAGCCCCTAAGCGCTATGGCAAATGGCTCAATTGCCATCACAAACAGTAACGGGGACAGGGGGCACCCCTGTCTTGTGCCCCTATATAGTCGGATGTAGTCGGATCGTTGCCTGTTCGTAATCACACTTGCCACCGGGGCACCATATAGGAGCCAAACCCATCTAATGAACCCCTCTCCAAATCCAAATCTCTTCAGTACTTCCCACAAGTAGTCCCACTCTATCAAATGCCTTCTCTGCATCCATAGCCACCACTATCTCCGCCTCCCCCTCCGGTGGGGGCATCATCATCACCCCCAACAACCTCCGTATATTGGTATGCAATTGCCTCCCTTTAACAAATCCTGCTTGGTCACCATGCACCACCCCAGGAACACAGTCCTCTATCCTTGTTGCCATCACTTTGCCCAATAATTTGGCATCTACGTTCAGGAGGGAGATGGGCCTGTATGACCCGCACTGCAGCGGGTCTTTGTCTCTTTTCAGGATCAGCGATATCGTCGCCTCCGACATCGTCGGGGGTAGTGTCCCCCTTTCCTTAGCCTCATTGAAGGTTCTCGTCAAGAGTGGGGCCAGCAGGTCCACATATTTCCTATAGAATTCCACCGGGAACCCATCTGGTCCCGGGGCCTAACCTGTCTGCATGTTCCCGATTCCTTTTTCCATCTCCTCTACCTCAATCTGTGCTCCCAGTCCTGTCCTCTCCTGCTCCTCAACCTTCGGGAACTCCAACTGGTCTAGGAAATGCATCATTCCTTCTTTCCCTTCCGGGGGTTGGGCCTTATACAACCTCTCGTAGAATACCTTAAATACCCCGTTCACCCTCTCTGCTCTCTGTTCCATCCTTCCCTCCTCATCTCTAACTCCTCCGATCTCTCTCACCGCCCCCCTCTTCCTCAGTTGTTGGGCCAGCAGCCGGCTCGCCTTCTCTCCGTATTCATACTGTACTCCCTGTGCCTTCCTCCACTGCGTCTCCGCCTAACCCGTGGTCAACAAGTCAAAGTCCGCGTGTAGCCCTTCGTCCGGAGCCTCCGCATATTGCCTATCCACCCTCAGAATCTCCCCAATTAGTCTCTCCCTTTCTTTACCCTCTTGGTTCCCCTTATGGGCCCTTATGGAAATCAGCTCCCCTCTCACCACCGCCTTCAGCGCTTCCCAGACTACTCCCACCTGGACCTCTCCGTCATCATTGACCTCTAGGTATCTTTCAATACATCTCCTCACCCTTCCACATACCCCCTCGTCCGCCAACAGTCCCATGTCCAATCTCCAAAGTGGGCGTTGCTCCTTTTCCTCCCCTAGTTCCAGATCTACCCAATGTGGGGCATGATCTGAAATGGCTATAGCCGAGTACTCCGCTCCTGCCACCTTCGGGATCAGCGCCCTTCCCAGGACAAAGACATCTATCCGGGAGTACACTCTATGAACGTGGGAGAAGAACGAAAACTCTTTACTCCTCGGTCTAGTAAACCTCCAGGGATCTACTCCTCCCATCTGCTCCATAAAGCCCTTAAGCACCTTGGCCGCTGCCGGCCTCCTCCCGGTCCTCGATCTGGACCGGTCCAGCCCTGGGTCCAGCACCATGTTGAAGTCCCCCCCCCCCCCCCCCATTACCAACTTTCCCATCTCCAGGTCTGGGATGTGCCCCAACATACGCTTCATAAAGTTCGCATCATCCCAGTTCGGGGCATATACTTACACCAGCACCACTGCCTCACCTTGCAATCTGCCACTCACCATCACGTACCTACCCCCGTATATTGGCCTTCGCCTCAAACGATACCCGTTTCCCCACCAATATTGCCACCCCTCTATTTTTTGCATCCACGCCCGAGTGGAATACCTGTCCCACCCATCCTTTTCTTAATCTGACCTGATCCGCCAGTTTCAGGTGCGTCTCCTGAAGCATGACCACGTCTGCCTTTAGCTTCTTTAGCTGCGCAAATACCCTTGCCCTCTTAATCGGCCCATTCAACCCTCTCACGTTCTACGTGATCAACCTGGTTGGGGGGCTCTTTACCCCCCCCCCCCCCCCCCATCGTCGACCAGCCATCCCCTTTTTTAAACCAGCTCCTCACCCGGTTCCCACGCAACCGTTGTCCCCCAGACAGCACCCTCCCGTCCCGACCATCCCATCCCGTAACAGCTCCCCCTTCCCCTTATCAGCAGCAACCCAGTTAATTCCACCCCCCCCCTCCGCTAGATCCCGTTCTAGCTTGATTGTACCCCCATATTGCTTCCCGGAGTCAGCAAACTCTGGCTGACCTCAGCTTCCCCCGTTTATCCTTAGCCTCCCTGCGTGTGAGGCCCCCTCGTTCCTATGCCCCCTTTTCCCGCCACACTGTCCATATCGCGGGAACAGAGCCCGCGCTTCCCTCTCGGCCCCGCCCCTAATGGTGCAGCTCCCTCTCTCCTTCCCCATCCCCTTCCCCACCGGTGCCCACATTTCTTCGTGTCCCCCTCCTTCGAGGGGAAAACATTCCCCCATCTGATTTACAATTTCTTGCCACCACCTCGCTACTTCATTCCAAATATCCTTTCCCAAATCTAGTCCAACTTCTCCTCTTAAATGAATGTCCACGCCTCCTCTGCCATCTCGAAGTGGTGGTGTTTGCCCTGGTGTGTAACCCACAGTCTTGCCGGCTGCAACATTCCAAATTTCGCTTTCTTCCTGTGGAGCACCGCCTTGGCCCGATTGAAACTCGCCCTCCTTCTCGCCACCTCCGCACTCCAATCTTGGTAGACGCGGATCACCGCGTTCTCCCATCTGCTGCTCCGTGTCGTCTTAGCCCATCTCAGGACCACCTCCCTGTCCTTGTAGCGGTGGAATCTCACCACTATTGCTCGCAGTGTTTCCCCTGCCTTTGGTCTTCTCACGAGGACCCGGTACGCTCCCTCCACTTCCAGGGGGCCCGTCGGGGCCTCAGCTCCCATTAAGGTATGGAGCATCACGCTCACGTGCGCCCCAACATCCGCTCCCTCTGCCCCTTCGGGAAGACCAAAATCCTTAAGTTCTTCCTCCTCGAGCTATTTCCCAGGGCTTCCAATCTCTCCATACACCTCTTGTGTAGCACCTCATGCGTCTCCGTCTTCACCACCAAGCCCTGTATCTCGTCCTCATTTTCGGCAGCTTTTGCCTTCACTCCACGAAGCTCCATCTCTTGGGTCTTTTGCGTCTCCTTCAGCCCCTCAATCGCCTGCAGCATCGGCGCCAGCACCTCCTTCTTGAGCTCCTCCACACATCGCCGGAGGAACTCCTGCTGTTCCAGGCCCCATACCAACTGGGCTCCCTCAGCCGCCATCTTGCTTCTCCATTCCCTTGTTTGCCACTGCTCCAGGGGATCCTCCACGATCTGGCCACTACTATCACTTCTTTTCATCCACACCCGGTGGGACTCCTTCCTATGTCGCCTCACACTGGGTTTAGCCTTTGAAAATTTCCGTTGGGGCTCCCGATAAGAGCCCAAAAGTCCGTTGAAACGGTAGGTGCCGAAACGTGCGACTTAGCTAGTCATCGCCGCACCCAAAAGTCACCTGCCTGTATATAGTTAACCATTTACTGCTCAATAATCCCTGGGAGCAGGGGACAGGCAGTGTGGTCCGGGAGCCCACAATTAAAAAGCTGTTTCAGAGACTTATGTGCTGTATATCGTTAACCATTTACCGTTCAATAATTCCTGGGAGCAGGGGACAGACAGTGTGGCCTCGGGAGAACCCAATTAAAAAGCTGCTTCAGTGAACTCTGTGCCTATTCATAGTTAACCATTTACGTCTCAATAATCCTGGGGAGCAGTGGACAGGCAGTGTGGCTCCGGGAGCCCCGAATTAAAAAGCAGTTTCAGAGACCTCTGTGTTGTGTATAGTTAACCATTTATTGCTCAATAATCCCTGGGAGCAGAGGACAGGCAGTGTGACCTTGGGAGCCCCCAATTAAAATGCTGTTTCAGAGACCTCTGTGCATGTATATATTAACCATTTACTGCCAAATAATCCCTGGGAGCAGGGGACACGCAGTGTGGCTCCGGGAGCCCCGAATTAAAAAGCTGTTTCAGAGACCTCTGTGTTGTGTATAGTTAACCATTTACTGCTCAATAATCACAGGGAGCAGGGGACAGGCAGTGTGGTCCGGTAGCCCCGAATTAATTAGCTGTTTCAGTGACTTCTGTGCTGTATATAGTTGACCATTTACTGCTCAAGAATCCCTGGGAACAAGCAGTGTGCCCTCGGGAGCCCCCAATTAAAACGCTGTGTCAGAGACCTCTGTGCTGTACATAGTTAACCATTTACTGCTCAATAATCCCTTGGAGCTGGGGACAGGCAGTGTGGCCTCGGGAGCCCCCAGTTGAAAAGCTGTTTCAGATACCTCTGTACTGTATGCAGTTAACCATTTACTTCTCAATAAACCCTGGGAGTAGGGGACAGGCAGTGTGGCATCGGGAGCCCCCAATTAAAAAGCTGTTTCAGAGACGTCTGTGCTGTATATAGCTAACCATTTACTGCTCAATAATCCCTGGGAGCAGGGGACAGGCAGTGTGTTCCAGAAGCCCCCAATTAAAAAGCTGTGTCAGAGACCACTGTGCCTGTGTATAGTAATGATGTGAAGATGCCGGTGTTGGACTGGGGTGAACACAGTAAGAATTCTTCCAACACCAGGTTAAAGTCCAACAGATTTGTTTCCATGTCACTATCTTTCGGAGCGCTGCTCCTTCCTCAGGCAGTGTGGCCTCGCAGCACCCAATGAAAAAGCAGTTTGGAAGACATCTGTGCTGTATATAGTTAACCATTTACTTCCCAATAATCCCTGGGAGCGTGGGACAGGCAGTGTGGCTCCGGGAGCCCACAATTAAAAAGCTGTTTCAGAGACCACTGTGCAGTATATAGTTAACCATTTATTTCTCAGTAATCCCTTGGAGCAGGGGACTGGCAGTGTGGTCCGGGAGCCCTCAAATTAAAAAGCTGTCCAGGAGACCTCTGTGCTGTATATAGTTAACCATTCACTGCTCAATAATCCCTGGGTGCAGGGGACAGGCTATGTGGCCTCGGGAGACCCCAATTAAAAAGCTGTGTCAGAGACCTCTGTGCCTGTTTATATTTAACCATTTACTGCTCAATAATCCCTGGGAGCAGGGGACAGGCAGTGTGGTCCGGGAGCCCTCAAATTAAAAAGCTGTCCAGGAGACCTCTGTGCTGTATATAGTTAACCATTCACTGCTCAATAATCCCTGGGTGCAGGGGACAGGCTATGTGGCCTCGGGAGACCCCAATTAAAAAGCTGTGTCAGAGACCTCTGTGCCTGTATATATTTAACCATTTACTGCTCAATAATCCCTGGGAGCAGAGGCAGTGTGGTCCGGGAGCCCCGAATTAAAAAGCTGTTTCAGAGACCTCTGAGTTGTATATAGTTAACCATTTACTGCTCAAGTATCCCTGGGAGCAGGGGACAGGCAGTGTGGCTTCGGGAACCCCAACTAAAAAGCTGTTTCAGAGACCTCTGTGCTGTATATAGTTAACCATTTACTGCTCAATAATCCCTGGGAGCAGGGGATGACAAACCATAAATTTCTTTACCCGTCAGTCTGGCCTCAATAAAAGTCGAGATGGATTTGCAGGTATAGCATTAGTTATTTTATTTGACTTGCAAGTCTGTCTCAGTTCACAGCTGTACAGAACACATCCTGCTTTCTGCACCCCCGGAATCGAGAGAGTCTGTAGAACAAAGAAGTCTCTACTGATGCATTCAAATGGCATCGAGTTTCACATACACGAGTCCCATAGGTCATCCTATACCCCTCCTGACCTGGCCATACATCCTAATTGGCTTACTTCCAATCCCTTCCTCTGGCCCCCTATTACCCAGCATCCTTTTCCCCTCCGTAGCTGGACACCCACTCTCCTCACTTTGTCATGCGTTCTGAAATCCTTTGTCTGTGAACTAATAAAATCAGATCGGCCTATCTATATTGCAGTAACTAATATCTCTAAAACAATTATTTTATATAACATTCGTCAGGAGCAGGGTCAGGCAGTGTGGCGTCGGGAGCCCCCAATTAAAAAGCTGTTTTAGAGACCTCTGTGCTGTATATAGTTAACCATTTACTGCTCAATAATCCCTGGGAATAGGGGGTAGGCAGTGTGGCCTCGGGAGCCCCCAATTAAAAAGCTGTTTCAGCGAATCTGTGCCTGTAGACAGTTAACCATTTACTTCTCAATAATCCCTGAGAGCAGGAAACAGGCAGTGTGGCCTCGGGTGCCGCCAATCTATGAAATTAAAAAGCGGTTTCAGAGATTCTGTGCTGTATACGGTTCACCATTTACTTCTCAATAATCCCTGGGAGCAGGGGTCAGGCAGTGTGATCCTGTAGCCCCCAATTAAAAAGCTGTGTCAGAGACCTCTGTGCTGTATATAGTTGACCATTTACTGCTCAATAATCCCTGGGAGCAGGGGGCAGGCAGTGTGGCCTCGGGAGCACCCAGTTGAAAAGCTGTTTCAGTGACCTCTGTGCTGTATATAGTTAACCATTTACTTCTCAATAATCCCTGGGAGCAGGGGACAGGCAGTGTGTTCCAGAAGCCCCGATTTAAAAAGATGTGTCAGAGACCACTGTGCCTGTATATAGTAATGATGTGGAGATGCCGGCGTTGGACTGGGGTGAGCACAGTACGAAGTCTTACAACACCAGATTAAAGGCCAACAGGTTTGTTTCGATGTCACTAGCTTTCGGAGCGCTGCTCCTTCCTCAGGCTGTGTGGGCTCGCAGCACCCAATGAAAAAGCAGTTTGGGAGACACCCGTGCTGTATATAGTTAACCATTTACTTCCCTATAATCCCTGGGAGCGGGGGACAGGCAGTGTGGTCCGGTAGCCCCCAATTAAAAAGCTGTGTCAGAGACCTCTGTGCCTGTATATAGTTGACCATTTACTGCTCAATAAGGGACAGGACGGCAAGGAACAGGCACTGTGGCTCCGGGAGCACACAATTAAAAAGCTGTTTCAGAGACCACTGTGCAGTATATAGTTAACCATTTACTTCTCAGTAATCCCTTGGAGCAGGGGACTGGCAGTGTGGTCCGGGAGCCCTCAAATTAAAAAGCTGTCCCGGAGACCTCTGTGCTGTGTAGAGTTAACCATTCACTGCTCAATAATCCCTGGGTGCAGTGGACAGGCAGTGTGGCACCGGGAGCTCCCAATTAAAAAGCTGTTTCAGAGACCTCTGCGCCTGTATATAGTTAACCATTTACTGCTCAATTATCCCTGGGAACAGGGGACAGGCAGTGTGGCTTCGGGAACCACAATTAAAAAGCTGTTTCAGAGACCTCTGTGCTGTATATAGTTAACCATTTACTTCTCAATAATCCCTGGGAGCAGGGGACCAGGCAGTGTGGTCCGGGAGCCCCCAATTAAAAAGCTGTTTCAGAGACCTCTGTGCTGTATATAGTTAACCATTTACTGCTCAATAATCCCTGGGAGCAGGGGATGACAAACCATAAATTTGTTTACCCGTCAGTCTAGCCTCAATAAAAGTCGAGATGGATTTGCAGGTATAGCATTAGTTATTTTATTTGATTTGCAAGTCTGTCTCAGTTCACAGCTGTACAGAAGACATCCTGCTTTCTGCACCTCCGGAATCGAAAGAGTCTGTAGAACAAAGACATCTCTACTGATGCATTCAAATGGCATCGTGTTTCACATACACGAGTCCCATAGGTCACCCTATACCTCTCCTGACCTGGCCATACATCCTAATTGGCTCACTTCCAATCCCTTCCTCTGGCCCCCAATTACACAGCATCCTTTTCCCCTCCGTAGCTGGACACCCACTCTCCTCACTTTGCCATGCGTTCTGAAATCCTTTGTCTGTGAACTAATAAAATCAGACCGGCCTACCTACATTACAGTAACTAATATCCCTAAAACAATTATTTTATATCACATTCGTCATTCCCTCCTTTTATCATTCCATGATAACCAAACAATTCAATCCATAGTTACGGTCCCTCATCTAAAAAGATTTGTTGCTGCATTTCCAATTCCTGTAGTAGCCCCCCTTCATCCGCTGCACCCTCATGGATTTTAACAGCCAAGATTCTAGGGGCGTTGATCTGCTCCAGTGCACCCCGCATTCTACCCATCACACATTTAAGGATGGCCAGGCCCACAAAGATGCAGCCAATAGCCACCACTAAATGCATGGCCATATTTATCAACCAGTCCTTCCAACCTCCAAATCCCCAGAAACCCCAAGAGCCAGGATCCTGCATTCCGTCCAGGTGATCCCGTATGCGATCCATAAATTTAGTGATGTTAGTGGTCAAGTCTTGAACTCCCATGATACACTTGCCCTGTACTATGGCGCATACCCCACCCTCACGGGCCAGAAGATAGTCAAGGGCATACCGGTTCTGCATTGCAAACAATCGCAGCTGAGACAATTCCTTGGTTATTGCCCCAAGGGCTCCCAAGGTTTCATTTCCCAAGATGGTAAGGCCACAAATAAAATAATTCCTATCGCTGACAGCCAAGGAACCCGCCACACCTCCCATTGTCAAGACGCTCAGAATCCCTCACCCGGCTGAGGGGCCCCGGTTGGGTGCGAGAACCTGAGTTTTTTTCCAGTTCTCGCAGAATTCAGCTGAGACTGCCCGGCGGGTTAACTGAGTATGCAGCATCCACGCCAAGGGGCAGGGGACTGTGGTAGGGACTAGTGTCCCAATATCAATTTGGAGGGGAAATGGGGGTGACAAAACATTGGTCGCTGTGCCATTCAATAAAAATTAGTATCCTTGCTCCGTGTGCAGGCCAGCATCACAATCAATATATCGATTGCGTAAGGATCCCCCAGTAGCCCAGTTTATCCAGTTTTGAAACGCCCATTCGGGTCGCCTAGCAATGCGGAAAGCCCTAGTCCCAACAGTGATATGAGCGACATTCGCCCAGCCACAAAGGAACTGGAGGCGGTGTTCAATGGAACGCAGGTGGTGTTATAACAAACGCATCGGCCAGACGCCTAGGTAATATGAGACCTCCTGTCTGTACAGGTGGGGAACAGACATGTTATATTCGTTTCCACCTCTACCAGCAAACAGCCGTACCCGTCACTGCTGAAACAATTCTCGTACGACCGGGAGTCTCTATTGGGAGTGAAGTGGGTAGGTATGTACGCCCTCCACCGTTGCAGCCTATCATACTGGCAAATAGCCAGTGGTGCTGAACCCGGATCGTAAGGAAGAGTGACTTGCTCGGGCGGTGGCTCGGAATGCTGACAATGACCCACTGTTTGGGGAGTGCCCCAAAGCGGTGAAACAGAAAATAACCTAGACACTGCTGCGGGGTTCGGGTAGCAGACAACCCGTCCCTGGCCATACAAGCGGTGGTAAATCTGGTAGAAGAGATTCATACTCCCCGGGTTTTCCTCAGTTTGGCCTCTAAATGAAATAAGTGTATCTCCTGATAACCTACGTTCTAGCTGTACTTCACTTCTCACACGCTCCGTCCTCTCTCTAGTCCCCCTCTCTCTCCCACAACCTCTTCCTACCCTCTCCTGACGGTCTGATTTTACCTTTATCGCACCAATCTTAACACATCCAAAATCAAATTTACATGTACGCCAAAAAGAAGGCAATGTCCATGTGGTGTTCCCTTCCCATCGCCGGGACTGGTGCAATTGCTTCATGAGACCTGCATTTTCCATTAACCTGGTGACCTTCCATGAGTCGATACCATGTCCTCGTATATGGGGGCAGCGAAGAACATCACCTCTGCATAAACGAAATGTCCTTGTAGTTTGGTTGGGGTTACAAATGTAGATACTATTTCCCTTTTCCATGTCCGTCGCCAATAACACTCCAAGCGAGGTGAGGCCGAATGTCACACAGACCATCATGCTCCACACCTGTAAAATAGCGCTGGGGAAGGGAGGCAGGTTAGTAACCGACCTTTTTACAGCGGTGGAGGTGGACCCAATTTACAGTGGTGGAGGTGGACCCAAGCACTCCACCCCTCCACTTTAACTGCCGTGGGGGTGGTTAGGAGAACTTGGAAGGGCCCCTCCCATCGCGGCTCCGACACTTTCCGAGTCCAATCTTTGACCATGACATAACTACCGGGCTGGACTGAAAGTGAGCTAGGTAATGGGGGCGGTGGCTGGTGAGCTGCGCGGACCTGGCCATGGAGTTCCTTGAGGACCTGAGTGAGGGCTAGAACATAGGTGGTCATCTCTTCAGTCATATGGTGAAACTGAACCAGTCTGGAAACATGCAGACTCCAGGGAGTTCTAAGAGGCCTGCCATTAAGAATCTCGGCAGGAGAGAGCCGGGCCGGTCCCGCAGGTGTAACCCGCAGCTAGAAGAGGGCAACGGGGAGCAACTTAAGCCATGTCAGTCCCGTGTCTGCTCTTAATTCAGCCAATTTAGTTTTAAGGGTCCTATTGTGTCTCTCAACCAACCCGGCCACCTGCGGTCTGTAAGCACAGTGTAACTGCTGGCGTATGCCCAACTGGGAACAAAGCTCCTCGTTAATTTGTCAATAAAATGAGGCCCTTTATCAGAACTTAACTGAGCTGGTATACCGTACCGGGGAATGATTTCCCGCATCAGAACTTTAACCACAGTAGCAGCTTTATTATCGATAGTCGGATACGCCTCCACCCATCTGCTGAACACATCCACAATGACCAAAACCAATTTATAACATTGACACCTTTCTAACTCATTGTAATCCATTTGGAGCGTCTCAAAGGGACCACTGGCCAACGGGGTTTGCCCCTTCCCACAAGGGATACCTTTGCCGGTGTTATATTGCTGACAGATTAAACACCGATTCCTAACCGTTTCCACATTTGTTTAACACTCTCAGGAGCGTCCTCCTGTAACCTTATGACGTATTGGATGGCTGGCATTGGCTTGTCAGAAGCAGACATATTTATAGTAGATCGTTTAGTCTGACTTAACATCTTAGGCACCATCACTTGCTGAATTTGCGATGCTGTCCGCGCTGCACAATCTGCTCGTTCATTACCAACGTCAACTGGGGTCTTACCATTTGTGTGGGCAGCGCATTTAATGACGGAAATCTGCGCGGGCATAAGGAGGGCCTGCAGTAGGTCATAAACTAAACCCAGGTGGGATATTTCCTTGCCGGCCGAGGTAAGGAATCCCCTATTCTTCCAGAGTTGTCCGAAGTCATGAACTACCCCGAAAGCGTATCGGGAGTCAGTGTAAATATTTACCCGACGATCTACCCGAAGTAGACATGCACGGGTAAGGGCAAAAAGTTCGGCTTGTTGGGCTGAATAAGGCATCTGGAAAGCTGCCGCTTCTAGGATCAGACCATCCTGTTCTACGATTGCATAACCGGACAATCTCCGGCCAGTGGGGCTTACTAATGCACTGCATCAACATACATAATCCTGTCAGGTTGTTCTAACGGAATATTACTCAGATCGTCCCTTATTGTGGTAGTTTCCTGAATCAAGGCTAAACAGTCGTGACCAGGTGCGTCCTCATGTCAGACGTGAATTGTACAAAAGGTTTATCTCATACCTATTCTGACGAGATGCGGTAAGATGTTGAGTTTGCAGTTGCCCCAATAGTGCGAATACCGAGTGGGAGCTATATACCGTAATATCCTGTTGGAGAGTGATATTGGCAGCAGCTTGCAAACTATTGTATATCGCTGCCAAGATCTGGGTGGAAACAGGGTGGCCCAACGCCACTGGGTCTAGTTTGGAGAGTAATATGCTACTGTCCACATGTTGCTGGGTGAGTACCGCAGTTGAACATCCTTCCAGAACAGTACAGTATATCTGGAACGGTCGGTCGTACAAGGGCCTCCCAAGGGCCGGTGCTTGTAACAAGGCCTGCTTCAGGCAACGGAAGGCTTCGAGTGCCTCGGTGGTGAGAGTAAAATTCCCCCCTTCACTAGTGTAAGGCGTCAGCAGCTTTGTATAGACAGCGATGTTTGGTATCCACTGCCGACAATAATTCACCATACCCAGCCAATGACGGACCTCCTTGGCTGTGGTAGGGGCGGGGAATTGGCATATTGGTTCAATCCTACTGGGTTCGAGACTTATTTCTGTGGCTGTAAGTAAAACTCCTAAGAACTTGACCTTTCTCTGAGCCACCAAGACCTTTGCTTGTGAAACAACATAACCCAACGAGGATAGGTGGTTTAATAGCTGGATCACATCATCCCTATTACTGGGCTCGTCAGGACTCGCTACCAATATGTCATCTACATACTGCACTAGAGTGGAACCGTGCTCCAATGTCAAGGCCTGGAGTTTGGTCTGCAGACATCTGGAGAAGAGCGTAGGTGAGTTGACGAACCCCTGTGGCAGTCTGGTCTAGGTATACTGCTGTCCATTGTAAGTGAAGGCAAACAAATATTGGCTTCAGTTGCAAGTAGGAGGGCAAAGAAGGCGTGCTGAAGGTCAATTATGGCGAAGACCCGGGCTTGAACTGGAATTTGAGCCAGTATGTGGGCAGGGTTAGGGACGAGAGCATGTAACGGCTGTGCGAAGTCATTGATTGAACGTAAATCCTGTACTAATCGGTACTGGTCTGGTTTGGCTGGTTTAGGCACAGCAAGTATGGGGGTGTTACATTCTGATTGGCAAGGGACCAAAATACCCTGTTTCAACAGCTCTTGAATTAATTTGTCTATAGACGGGGCAGCTTGGGATTTCAGGGGGTATTGCCGAATGGAAGGCAGTTTACATGGTCCTTAATCGTTACCTTAATAGGTGTAACATTTGTCTTTCCCACTTGTGATGGGTATTCCGCCCAGAACTGTGGATTGACATATTCCAAAACATCATGTCCCCGGTGATGCTGCAGTCGAGTGTTAATCGTTTCAGGGACCTCAAAATGTTTTATGGCAGTGCCGTCTGGCGTGACTTGAAGTGCGTACTCTGTTGGATCTGAATGATCCACTGCCCTCCTTACCATAGGCCCCAGATCCCTGGCATCGCACTGGTCGTGGACCTGACGTGTAATATGAGGGCTTAACGAAGCTGACTGTGGCCATAAATGTGGTGGTATTGTAACAAAATCGGCTGTACCTTCTTTTCCCGTGACTGTGGCTGTAACCTTGACTGGCCATTCGGTCCCAATTAATGGCCGATATTTGTCCTCCAACTCCCTGTTTTGTCCGGTTCTGTCATAGGCCAGGGTAACGTGATGCAGTGAATGTTCAATGTCTAACGTCCACCACTGGGGGGGGGGGGGGTGATAGAAATATAGCACTGTTGTCTCATCCTCCATGATTGAACCGTTACCCCTTCGTCTCCGCACTCTAGCTGAAGCTGGAAGGTACACAGTAAATCTCGGGCCAACAATATACAGTCCAATCCAGTAGTCACTACAAACTGATGATCTGCAGACATATTCTCTTAAGTGACTGTCACAGGTTCAGAAATAGGATACTCACAAACCTGTCCTTGGAACCTGGACAAATGCTGGGTGTGGTCGGATAGTGGGAGTCGAAGTTCTGATTGCACAGAAGACATGGCTGCTCCAGTGTCGATTACAAATGGGTGATGTTGATCTCCTATCTGCAGAGAAATAATAGGTTCTCTGTCCGATTGGAGTGTCCTTATGACTAAATTAGCTAGCCAATCCTGTGTTGGGAAAGGGTTTGCCTGGGAGAAGTCAGTGTATCTCGTCTGTCCTCCCCTTGGTGGGTACCCCCTCCTTTGGGTCGGGTAGTCTCCTTCAATTTCCTGTCTTTAAAACGGGCATTCCTGATGCTAGTGATCTGCACGGCGGCAATTAAAACATGCATTGTTCCCTCTATATCTGCCCCGTCCTCTTCTCCCAGTAGACCAATGGCCCCTCAGTGGGGGCGGCGGTTGTTAAGCTGATGGTGCATACGGTGGGCCATAAAGAGGAGCTGAGGGTCCATTTGGGTGGGTTTGATATCCTCCCCCTAGCTGATCCACCCACCCAAAGTCACAATTTTGGGGTTCCAGCTGGTAAGCCACCGTTTCTGCCGCTGGTTCGGGTCTCAGATCATCCTTTTTCATTACATACTCAGTCTTAATCTTTGTAACTGAGCCTCCTTCCTGGCCTACACCCTCCTTCCAATAAAATCTGACTGCCCTTGCCATCTGGGAAGGGTCGTTCTCTGTCCAATTCATGTTATTACATTTCACAGCAGTAGCCACGGAAGGTGGTAGGCAATGCATTAACATAGCACAATATTGAGGGGAATTCTGACCATTTTGATATGGCAAGTCGCCTGACTGCCCACGGTAGATTTCATTAAAACGTTCCAGAAATTCCTCTGGCTCTTCAGTCTTTTTAGGTTTGAGGTCTAAGATAGCAGAAATGTTTATGGGCTTTTGAAATGTGCTATTCAACGCATTCAGGATTTGTGACCGTCTATCATCGTCCAACGCATGGGCTTGCTGAAGTGAGGCGTGGCTCGCATAATTCAAGTGATTAAGATGATTGCGGTACTCTGCTGGGGTTAAAACCTGCTGGACTAGGGCCCAGAGGTCCCTAGAATCAGCTTGATAAATTGAGATGGTAGTTCTCAGGTAATCCACGAAAGCAGCAGGAGATTTTTTTCTGTCTGGGATTGTAGCCATAATAGCCATCATCTCACTCGGTCTCCATGGGAAATAAACGTCTATCGTGGGCTGGGCCCCGGCCGTCACAGCGTCAGAGTTTGGTATTTTCCTAATCGGCAACTGTCTCCGAGTCTCACCAGGGGGCACTCTAGCTATTTCCTCTGGCTCTTCCAAGACTTCGACGTCCATCTCTGTCACTAGAGGGAGCTCCTTCTCTTCAGAACCATCCCTTTCCTCTCCCTTTGTTCTCGGAGTTTGCTGTTCCCCCTTATCGGTCTGAAGGGATTTAGGTGGTATGCTTGATTGTTTCTGGATAGGATCAGGCCCTTCTCTCGCTGTCCTAGACCGGGTCCTAGAACTAACTGGGCTTGTGGAACAGAGCTCCCCTTCTCTCTTAGATAGTGAAGATGGTAAATTAGGACCCACGCTATCAACCAAACGGGCTGGAGTGACTGGCATGATTGGAATCTGGGGAGCAGTGACTGGATATAAATTATTATACTCTGGTGGTTTTGGAATTAGTGCAGACAATGCTACAGGTGCAGTCGGAATCCTAGCCGACGTGGTCAAATTGTCCAATTCGTCATATTCGGTAAGTTCAAGGCCAGCCATTGAACTACTTAGCCCATTTTATGTTTGACGCGAACCTTCCCTGTCTTTACTTGCGCGTTTTTTGAATGCACACTCCTTTTTCAAGACCTGTAATGTGTTTTTTTGTTACCCTCTTCACTAATTGGAATTCCCATTTTAAGGGCATTGTCTTGCCAACTTGATAACATGATCTTATCTCTTTCCTCTTGACAATATTGTCTCCATAATCCGATTAATTATTTTGCTTTCATACTTTGACTCTTTTTCCAGATATGTCCCTGAATTTTCTTAATGATTTCTAGGTCTTTGGTGCCCCCTAGTGGCCATTCTTCACCCAATTTGCTCCTTAACGTTACTGACATTTTCCTAAAATCTTTTGCTTTATCCGGATAAATATCGCATAATATTTGCAGTGACATGCCTGGATCATTTGTGTTATCCAAGCAATTCCCCATAATCTCAACTAGTCCTCAAAACTGCGTTTTTCGCCACTACAGTCCAAGGGTACAATTTAAGCTTAATCAACTGTAGATTTAAAAAGCTCACACATGGAATTGATCCATCTTTTTTTTAGATGCTACATGAACCCAAAACCTAACCCGAGCCGAATCAGAACTCACACATGGAATTGAATCATCTCTGTTTAGATGTTACATCAACCCAAAACCTAACCCAAAGCCGATCAGAACTTACACATGGAATTAATCCATCTTTTTTTAGAAGTTACATAAACCCAAAACCTAACCCAAGCCGAATCAACAATCTGAAATCCCATCGATTAAATTTCTAATCCCCAGACTGACCTTTGATTTCGTCAAGACGATCTTTCCGTACCAACCGTGAGTGACCAGAGTAATCAGAATATAAGAAGAGGGGAAAAATCAATGCGCGGTCATTTTCCAGCTGTACATTGTGGGCCCTTTTTCCCACTGTCCCTGTTCATAATCAGTCTAATTCTGATTTCGCGGTTGGTCAGAACCGTCTTGAGTTATCCTGGGTTTCGGCACCAAATGACAAACCATAAATTTCTTTACCCGTCAGTCTGGCCTCAATACAAGTCGAGATGGATTTGCAGGTATAGCATTAGTAATTTTATTTGACTTGCAAGTCTGTCTCAGTTCACAGCGGTACAGAACACATCCTGCTTTCTGCACCCCCGGAATCGAGAGAGTCTGTAGAACAAAGAGGTCTCTACTGATACATTCAAATGGCATGGAGTTTCACATACACGATTCCCATAGGTCATCCTATACCCCTCCTGACCTGGCCATACATCCTAATTGGCTCACTTCCAATCCCTTTCTCTGGCCCCCTATTACCCAGCATCCTTTTCCCCTCCGTAGCTGGACACCCCTCCTCCTCACTTTCTCATGCGTTCTAAAATCCTATGTCTGTGAACTAATAAAATCAGACCGGCCTATCTATATTGCAGTAACTAGTATCTCTAAAACAATTATTTTATATAACATTCGTCAGGAGCACGGTCAGGCAGTGTGGCGTCGGGAGCCCCCAATTAAAAAGCTGTTTTAGAGACCTCTGAGCTGTATATGGTTAACCATTTACTGCTCAATAATCCCTGGGAATAGGGGGTAGGCAGTGTGGCCTCGGGAGCCCCCAATTAAAAAGCTGTTTCAGCGAATCTGTGCCTGTATACAGTTAACCATTTACTTCTCAATAATCCCTGAGAGCAGGAAACAGGCAGTGTGGCCTCGGGTGCCGCCAATCTATGAAATTAAAAAGCGGTTTCAGAGATTCTGTGCTGTATACGGTTCACCATTTACTTCTCAATAATCCCTGGGAGCAGGGGAGAGACATTGTGGCCTCGGGAGACCCCAATTAAAAAGCTGTTTTAGAGACCTCGGTGCCTGTATATAGTTCACCATTTACTTCTCAATAATCCCTGGGAGCAGGGGTCAGGCAGTGTGGTCCGGTAGCCCCCAATTAAAAAGCTGTGTCAGAGACCTCTGTGCCTGTATATAGTTGACCATTTACTGCTCAATAAGGGACAGGACAGCAAGGAACAGGCAGTGTGGCCTCGGGAGCCCCCAGTTGAAAGGCTGTTTCAGATACCTCTGTGCTGTATATAGTTAACCATTTACTTCTCAATAATCCCTGGGAGCAGGGGACAGGCAGTGTGGCCTCGGGAGCACCCAATTAAAAAGCTGTTTCAGAGACCTCTGTGCTGTATATAGTTAACCATTTACTTCTCAATAATCCCTGGGAGCAGGGGACAGGCAGTGTGTTCCAGAAGCCCCGAATTAAAAAGCTGTGACCGAGACCACTGTGCCTGTATATAGTAATGATGTGGAGATGCCGGCGTTGGACTGGGGCGAACACAGTAAGAAGTCTTACAACACCAGGTTAAAGTCCAACAGGTTTGTTTCGATGTCACTAGCTTTCGGAGCGCTGCTCCTTCATCAGGCTGTGTGGCCTCGCAGCACCCAATGAAAAAGCAGTTTGGGAGACACCTGTGATGTATATAGTTAACCATTTACTTCCCAATAATCCCTGGGAGCGGGGGACAGGCAGTGTGGTCCGGTAGCCCCCAATTAAAAAGCTGTGTCAGAGACCTCTGTGCCTGTATATAGTTGACCATTTACTGCTCAATAAGGGACAGGACAGCAAGGAACAGGCACTGTGGCTCCGGGAGCCCACAATTAAAAAGCTGTTTCAGAGACCACTGTGCTGTATATAGTTAACCATTTACTTCTCAGTAATCCCTTGGAGCAGGGGAGGCAGTGTGGTCCGGGAGCCCTCAAATTAAAAAGCTGTCCCGGAGACCTCTGTGCTGTATAGAGTTAACCATTCACTGCTCAATAATCCCTGGGTGCAGGGGACAGGCAGTGTGGCACCGGGAGCTCCCAATTAAAAAGCTGTTTCAGAGACCTCTGCGCCTGTCTATAGTTAACCATTTACTGCTCAATTATCCCTGGGAACAGGGGACAGGCAGTGTGGCTTCGGGAACCACAATTAAAAAGCTGTTTCAGAGACCTCTGTGCTGTATATAGTTAACCATTTACTTCTCAATAATCCCTGGGAGCAGGGGACCAGGCAGTGTGGTCCGGGAGCCCCCAATTAAAAAGCTGCTTCAGAGACCACTGTGCTGTATATAGTTAACCATTTACTGCTCAATAATCCCTGGGAGCAGGGGATGACAAACCATAAATTTCTTTACCCGTCAGTCTGGCCTCAATAAAAGTCGAGATGGATTTGCAGGTATAGCATTAGTTATTTTATTTGATTTGCAAGTATGTCTCAGTTCACAGCTGTACAGAACACATCCTGCTTTCTGCACCTCCGGAATCGAAAGAGTCTGTAGAACAAAGATATCTCTCCTGATGCATTCAAATGGCATCGAGTTTCACATACACGAGTCCCATAGGTCATCCTATACCTCTCCTGACCTGGCCATACATCCTAATTGGCTCACTTCCAATCCCTTCCTCTGGCCCCCAATTACCCAGCATCCTTTTCCCCTCCGTAGCTGGACACCCACTCTCCTCACTTTGCCATGCGTTCTGAAATCCTTTGTCTGTGAACTAATAAATTCAGACCGGCCTACCTACATTACAGTAACTAATATCCCTAAAACAATTATTTTATATCACATTCGTCATTCCCTCGTTTTATCATTCCATGATAACCAAACAATTCAATCCATAGCTACGGTCCCTCATCTAAAAAGATTTGTTGCTGCATTTCCAATTCCTGTAGTAGCCCCCCTTCATCCGCTGCACCCTCATGGATTTTAACAGCCAAGATTCTAGGGGCGTTGATCTGTTCCAGTGCACCCCGCATTCTACCCATCACACATTTAAGGATGGCCAGGCCCACAAAGATGCAGCCAATAGACACCACTAAATACATGGCCATATTTATCAACCAGTCCTTCCAACCTCCAAATCCCCAGGTACCCCAAGAGCCAGGATCCTGCATTCCGTCCAGGTGATCCCGTATGCGATCCATAAATTTAGTGATGTTAGTGGTCAAGTCTTGAACTCCCATGATACACTTGCCCTGTACTATGGCGCATACCCCACCCTCACGGGCCAGAAGATAGTCAAGGGCATACCGGTTCTGCATTGCAAACAATCGCAGCTGAGACAATTCCTTGGTTATTGCCCCAAGGGCTCCCAAGGTTTCATTTCCCAAGATGGTAAGGCCACAAATAAAATAATTCCTATCGCTGACAGCCAAGGAACCCGCCACACCTCCCATTGTCAAGACGCTCAGAATCCCTCACCCGGCTGAGGGGCCCCGGTTGGGTGCGAGAACCTGAGTTTTTTTCCAGTTCTCGCAGAATTCAGCTGAGACTGCCCGGCGGGTTAACTGAGTATGCAGCATCCACGCCAAGGGGCAGGGGACTGTGGTAGGGACTAGTGTCCCAATATCAATTTGGAGGGGAAATGGGGGTGACAAAACATTGGTCGCTGTGCCATTCAATAAAAATTAGTATCCTTGCTCCGTGTGCAGGCCAGCATCACAATCAATATATCGATTGCGTAAGGATCCCCCAGTAGCCCAGTTTATCCAGTTTTGAAACGCCCATTCGGGTCGCCTAGCAATGCGGAAAGCCCTAGTCCCAACAGTGATATGAGCGACATTCGCCCAGCCACAAAGGAACTGGAGGCGGTGTTCAATGGAACGCAGGTGGTGTTATAACAAACGCATCGGCCAGACGCCTAGGTAATATGAGACCTCCTGTCTGTACAGGTGGGGAACAGACATGTTATATTCGTTTCCACCTCTACCAGCAAACAGCCGTACCCGTCACTGCTGAAACAATTCTCGTACGACCGGGAGTCTCTATTGGGAGTGAAGTGGGTAGGTATGTACGCCCTCCACCGTTGCAGCCTATCATACTGGCAAATAGCCAGTGGTGCTGAACCCGGATCGTAAGGAAGAGTGACTTGCTCGGGCGGTGGCTCGGAATGCTGACAATGACCCACTGTTTGGGGAGTGCCCCAAAGCGGTGAAACAGAAAATAACCTAGACACTGCTGCGGGGTTCGGGTAGCAGACAACCCGTCCCTGGCCATACAAGCGGTGGTAAATCTGGTAGAAGAGATTCATACTCCCCGGGTTTTCCTCAGTTTGGCCTCTAAATGAAATAAGTGTATCTCCTGATAACCTACGTTCTAGCTGTACTTCACTTCTCACACGCTCCGTCCTCTCTCTAGTCCCCCTCTCTCTCCCACAACCTCTTCCTACCCTCTCCTGACGGTCTGATTTTACCTTTATCGCACCAATCTTAACACATCCAAAATCAAATTTACATGTACGCCAAAAAGAAGGCAATGTCCATGTGGTGTTCCCTTCCCATCGCCGGGACTGGTGCAATTGCTTCATGAGACCTGCATTTTCCATTAACCTGGTGACCTTCCATGAGTCGATACCATGTCCTCGTATATGGGGGCAGCGAAGAACATCACCTCTGCATAAACGAAATGTCCTTGTAGTTTGGTTGGGGTTACAAATGTAGATACTATTTCCCTTTTCCATGTCCGTCGCCAATAACACTCCAAGCGAGGTGAGGCCGAATGTCACACAGACCATCATGCTCCACACCTGTAAAATAGCGCTGGGGAAGGGAGGCAGGTTAGTAACCGACCTTTTTACAGCGGTGGAGGTGGACCCAATTTACAGTGGTGGAGGTGGACCCAAGCACTCCACCCCTCCACTTTAACTGCCGTGGGGGTGGTTAGGAGAACTTGGAAGGGCCCCTCCCATCGCGGCTCCGACACTTTCCGAGTCCAATCTTTGACCATGACATAACTACCGGGCTGGACTGAAAGTGAGCTAGGTAATGGGGGCGGTGGCTGGTGAGCTGCGCGGACCTGGCCATGGAGTTCCTTGAGGACCTGAGTGAGGGCTAGAACATAGGTGGTCATCTCTTCAGTCATATGGTGAAACTGAACCAGTCTGGAAACATGCAGACTCCAGGGAGTTCTAAGAGGCCTGCCATTAAGAATCTCGGCAGGAGAGAGCCGGGCCGGTCCCGCAGGTGTAACCCGCAGCTAGAAGAGGGCAACGGGGAGCAACTTAAGCCATGTCAGTCCCGTGTCTGCTCTTAATTCAGCCAATTTAGTTTTAAGGGTCCTATTGTGTCTCTCAACCAACCCGGCCACCTGCGGTCTGTAAGCACAGTGTAACTGCTGGCGTATGCCCAACTGGGAACAAAGCTCCTCGTTAATTTGTCAATAAAATGAGGCCCTTTATCAGAACTTAACTGAGCTGGTATACCGTACCGGGGAATGATTTCCCGCATCAGAACTTTAACCACAGTAGCAGCTTTATTATCGATAGTCGGATACGCCTCCACCCATCTGCTGAACACATCCACAATGACCAAAACCAATTTATAACATTGACACCTTTCTAACTCATTGTAATCCATTTGGAGCGTCTCAAAGGGACCACTGGCCAACGGGGTTTGCCCCTTCCCACAAGGGATACCTTTGCCGGTGTTATATTGCTGACAGATTAAACACCGATTCCTAACCGTTTCCACATTTGTTTAACACTCTCAGGAGCGTCCTCCTGTAACCTTATGACGTATTGGATGGCTGGCATTGGCTTGTCAGAAGCAGACATATTTATAGTAGATCGTTTAGTCTGACTTAACATCTTAGGCACCATCACTTGCTGAATTTGCGATGCTGTCCGCGCTGCACAATCTGCTCGTTCATTACCAACGTCAACTGGGGTCTTACCATTTGTGTGGGCAGCGCATTTAATGACGGAAATCTGCGCGGGCATAAGGAGGGCCTGCAGTAGGTCATAAACTAAACCCAGGTGGGATATTTCCTTGCCGGCCGAGGTAAGGAATCCCCTATTCTTCCAGAGTTGTCCGAAGTCATGAACTACCCCGAAAGCGTATCGGGAGTCAGTGTAAATATTTACCCGACGATCTACCCGAAGTAGACATGCACGGGTAAGGGCAAAAAGTTTGGCTTGTTGGGCTGAATAAGGGGTCTGGAAAGCTGCCGCTTCTAGGATCAGACCATCCTTTTCAACCATTGCATAACCGGACAATCTCCGGCCAGTGGGGCTTACTAATGCACTGCCATCAACATACATCATCATGCCAGGTTGTTCTAACGGAATATCATTCAGATCGTCCCTTATTGTGGTCGTTTCCTGAATCAAGGCTAAACAGTCGTGACCAGGTGCGTCTTCATGGACAGGGGGACAACTAAGAAAACAGGCTGGATTGATAGTGTTACTGTATTTAAATGTCAGACGTGGATTGTTCAAAAGGTATATCTCATACCTATTCTGACGAGCTGCGGTAAGATGTTGAGTTTGCCGTTACCCCAATAGTGTGATTATCGAGTGGGAGCTATACACCGTAATATCCTGTTGGAGAGTGATATTGGCAGCAGCTTGCAAACTATTGTATATCGCTGCCAAGATCTGGGTGGAAACAGGGCGGCCCAACGCCACTGGGTCGAGTTTGGAAGAGTAATATGCTATGGGCCGGTGCTTGTCCCCATGTTGCCGGGTGAGTGCCGCTGTTGAACATCCTTCCAGAACAGTACAGTATATCTGGAACGGTCGGTCGTACAAGGGCCTCCCGAGTGCTTGTGCTTGTAACAAAGCCTGCTTCAGGCAACGGAAGGCTTCGAGTGCCTCGGTGGTGAGAGTAAAATTCCCCCCTTCACTAGTGTAAGGCGTCAACAGCTTTGTATAGACAGCGATGTTTGGTATCCACTGTCGACAATAATTCACCATACCCAGCCAATAACGGACCTCCTTGGCTGTGGTAGGGGCGGAGAATTGGCATATTGGTTCAATCCTACTGGGTTCGAGACTTATTTCTGTGGCTGTAAGTAAAACTCCTAAGAACTTGACCTTTCAATGAGCCACCAAGATCTTTGACTGAGAAACAACATAACCCAACGAGGATAGGTGGTTTAATAGCTGGATCACATCATCCCTATTACTGGGCTCGTCAGGACTCGCTACCAATATGTCATCTACATATTGCACTAGAGTGGAACCATGCTCCAATGTCAAGGCCTGGAGTTGGGTCTGCAGACATCTGGAGAAGAGCGTAGGTGAGTTGACGAACCCCTGTGGCAGTCTGGTCCAGGTATACTGCTATCCATTGTAAGTGAAGGCAAACAAATATTGGCTTTCAGTTGCAAGTAGGAGGGCAAAGGAGGAGTGAGGAAGGTCAATTATGGCGAAGACCCGGGCTTGAGCTGGAATTTGAGCCAGTATGTGGGCAGGGTTAGGGACGAGAGCATGTAACGGCTGTGCGATGGCATTGATTGAACGTAAATCCTGTACTAATCGGTACTGGTCTGGTTTGGCTGGTTTGGGCACCGCAAGTATGGGGGTGTTACATTCTGATTGGCAAGGGACCAAAATACCCTGTTGCAACAGCTCTCGGATTAATTTGTCCATTGACGGGGCAGCTTGGGATTTCAGGGGGTATTGCCGAATGGAAGGCAGCTTTACATGGTCCTTAATCGTTACCTTAATAGGTGTAACATTTGTCTTTCCCACTTGTGATGGGTATTCCGCCCAGACCTGTGGATTGACATATTCCAAAACATCATGTCCCCGGTGATGCTGCAGTCGAGTGTTAATCGTTTCAGGGACCTCAAAATATTTTATGGCAGTGCCGTCTGGCGTGACTTGAAGTGCGTACTCTGTTGGATCTGAATGATCCACTGCGCTCCTTACCATAGGCCCCAGATCCCTGGCATGGTACTGGTCGTGGACCTGACGTGTAATATGAGGGCTTAACGAAGCTGACTGTGGCCATAAATGTGGTGGTATTGTAACAAAATCGGCTGTACCTTCTTTACCCGTGACTATGGCTGTAACCTTGACTGGCCATTCGGTCCCAATTAAAGGCCGATATTTGGCCTCCAACTCCCTGTTTTGTCCGGTTCTGTCATAGGCCAGGGTAACGTGATGCAGTGAATGTTCAATGTCTAACGTCCACCACTGGGGTGGGGGTGGGGGGGTGGGGGGGGGGGGTGATAGAAATATAGCACTGTTGTCTCATCCTCCATGATTGAACCGTTACCCCTTCGTCTCCGCACTCTAGCTGTAGCTGGAAGGTACACAGTAAATCTCGGGCCAACAAGTTACAGTCCAATCCAGTAGTCACTACAAACTGATGATCTGCAGACTTATTCTCGTAAGTGACTGTCACAGGTTCAGAAATAGGATACTCACACACCTGTCCTTGGAACCTGGACAAATGCTGGGTGTGGTCGGATAGTGGGAGGCGAAGTTTTGATTGCACAGAAGACATGGCTGCTCCAGTGTCGATTACAAATGGGTGTTGTTGATCTCCTATCTGCAGAGAAATAATAGGTTCTCTGTCCGATTGGAGTGTCCTTATGACTAAATTAGCTAGTCAATCCTGTGTTGGGAAAGGGTTTGCCTGGGAGAAGTCAGTGTATCTCGTCTGTCCTCCCCTTGGTGGGTACCCCCTCCTTTGGGTCGGGTAGTCTCCTTCAACTGCCTGTCTTTTAAAGGGGCATTCCTGATGCTAGTGATCTGCATGGCCGCAATTAAAACATGCATTGTTCCCTCTATATCTGCCCCGTCCTCTTCTCCCAGTAGACGAATGGCCCCTCAGAGGGGGCGGCGGTTGTAAAGCTGCTGGTGCATACAGTGGGCCATAAAGAGGAGCTGAGGGTCCATTTGGGTGGGTTTGATATCCTCCCCCTCGCTGATCCACCCACCCAAAGTCACAATTTTGGGGTTCCAGCTGGTAAGCCACCGTTTCTGCCGCTGGTTGGGGTCTCAGATCATCCTTTTTCATTACATACTCAGTCTTAATCTTTGTAACTGAGCCTCCTTCCTGGCCTACACCCTCCTTCCACTAAAATCTGACTGCCCTTGCCATCTGGGAAGGGTCGTTCTCTGTCCAATTCATGTTGTTACATTTCACAGCAGTAGCCACGGAAGGTGGTAGGCAATGCATTAACATAGCACAATATTGAGGGGAATTCTGACCATTTTGATATGGCAAGTCGCCAGACTGCCCACGGTAGATTTCATCAAAACGTTCCAGAAATACCTCTGGCTCTTCAGTCTTTTTAGGTTTGAGGTCTAAGATAGCAGAAATGTTTATGGGCTTTTGAAATGTGCTATTCAACGCATTCAGGATTTGTGACCGTCTATCATCGTCCAACGCATGGGCTTGCTGAAGTGCGGCGTGGCTAGCATAATTCAAGTGATTAAGATGATTGTGGTACTCTGCTGGGGTCAAAACCTGCTGGACTAGGGCCCAGAGGTCCCTAGAATCAGCTTGATAAATTGAGATGGTAGTTCTCAGGAAATCCACGAAAGCAGCAGGAGGTTTCTTTCTGTCTGGGATTGTAGCCATAATTCCTATCATCTCACTGGGTCTCCATGGGAAATAAACGTCTATCGAGGGCTGGGCCCCGGCCGTCACAGCGTCAGAGTTTGGTATTTTCCTAATCGGCAACTGTCTCCGTCTCACCAGGGGGCACTCTAGCTATTTCCTCTGGCTCTTCCAAGACTTCGACTTCCATCCCTGTCACTAGAGGGAGCTCCTTCTCTTCAGAACCATCCCTTTCCTCTCCCTTTGTTCTCAGAGTTTGCTGTTCCCCCTTATCGGTCTGAAGGGATTTAGGTGGTATGCTTGATTGTTTCTGGATAGGATCAGGCCCTTCTCTCGCTGTCCTAGACCGGGTCCTAGAACTAACTGGGCTTGTGGAACAGAGCTCCCCTTCTCTCTTAGATAGTGAAGATGGTAAATTAGGACCCACGCTATCAAACAAAAGGGCTGGAGTGACTGGCATGATTGGAATCTGGGGAGCAGTGACTGGATATAAATTATTATACTCTGGTGGTTTTGGAATTAGTGCAGACAATGCTACAGGTGCAGTCGGAATCCTAGCCGACGTGGTCAAATTGTCCAATTCGTCATATTCTGTAAGTTCAAGGCCAGCCATTGAACTACTTAGCCCATCTTTTGTTTGACGCGAACCTTCCCTGTCTTTACTTGCGCGTTTTTTGAATGCACACTCCTTTTTCAAGACCTGTAATGTTTTTTTTGTTACCCTCTTCACTAATTGGAATTCCCATTTTAAGGGCATTGTCTTGCCAACTTAATAATATGATCTTATCTCTTTCCTCTTGACAATATTGTCTCCATAATCCGATTAATTATTTTGCTTTCATACTTTGACTTTTTTACAGATGTGTCCCTGAATTTTCTTAATGATTTCTAGGTCTTTGGTGCCCCTAGTGGCCATTCTTCACCCAATTTGCTCCTTAACGTTGCTGACATTTTCCTAAAATCTTTTGCTTTATCCGGATAAATATCGCATAATATTTGCAGTGGCATGCCTGGATCATTTGTGTTATCCAAGCAATTCCCCATAATCTCAACTAGTCCTCAAAACTGCGTTTTTCGCCACTACAGTCCAAGGGTACAATTTAAGCTTAATCAACTGTAGATTTAAAACGCTCACACATGGAATTGATCCATCTTTTTTTTAGATGTTACATCAACCCAAAACCTAACCCAAGCCGAATCAGAACTCACACATGGAATTGATCCATCTTTTTTTAGAAGTTACATAAACCCAGAACCTAACCCAATCAGAATCAACAATCTGAAATCCCATCAATTAAATTTCTAATCCCCAGACTAAGCTTTGATTTCGTCAAGACGATCTTTCCGTACCAACCGTGAGTGACCAGAGTAATCAGACGATAAGAAGAGGGGAAAAATCAATGCACGGTCATTTTCCAGCTGTACATTGTGGGCCCTTTTTCCCACTGTCCCTGTTCATAATCAGTCTAATTCTGATTTCGCGGTTGGTCAGAACCGTCTTGAGATATCCCGGGTTTCGGCACCAAATGACAAACCATAAATGTCTTTACCCGTCAGTCTGGCCTCAATAAAAGTCGAGATGGATTTGCAGGTATAGCATTAGTAATTTTATTTGACTTGCAAGTCTGTCTCAGTTCACAGCGGTACAGAACACATCCTGCTTTCTGCACCCCCGGAATCGAGAGAGTCTGTAGAACAAAGAAGTCTCTACTGATACATTCAAATGGCATGGAGTTTCACATACACGATTCCCATAGGTCATCCTATACCCCTCCTGACCTGGCCATACATCCTAATTGGCTCACTTCCAATCCCTTTCTCTGGCCCCCTATTACCCAGCATCCTTTTCCCCTCCGTAGCTGGACACCCCTCCTCCTCACTTTCTCATGCGTTCTGAAATCCTATGTCTGTGAACGAATAAAATCAGACCGGCCTATCTATATTGCAGTAACTAGTATCTCTAAAACAATTATTTTATATAACATTCGTCAGGAGCAGTGTTAGGCAGTGTGGCGTCGGGAGCCCCCAATTAAAAAGCTGTTTTAGAGACCTCTGTGCTGTATATAGTTAACCATTTACTGCTCAATAATCCCTGGGAATAGGGGGTAGGCAGTGTGGCCTCGGGAGCCCCCAATTAAAAAGCTGTTTCAGAGACCTTTGTGCCTGTATACAGTTAACCATTTACTTCTCAATAATCCCTGAGAGCAGGAAACAGACAGTGTGGCCTCGGGTGCACCCAATTAAAAAGCGGTTTCAGAGATTCTGTGCTGTATACGGTTAACCATTTGCTTCTCAATAATCCCTGGGAGCAGGGGACAGACAGTGTGGCCTCGGGAGCCCCCAATTAAAAAGCTGTTTTAGAGACCTCTGTGCCTGTATATAGTTAACCATTTACTTCTCAATAATCCCTGGGAGCAGGGGTCAGGCAGTGTGGTCCGGTAGCCCCCAATTAAAAAGCTGTGTCAGAGACCTCTGTGCCTGGATATAGTTGACCATTTACTGCTCAATAAGGGACAGGACAGCAAGGAACAGGCAGTGTGGCCTCGGGAGCCCCCAGTTGAAAAGCTGTTCCAGATACCTCTGTGCTGTATATAGTTAACCATTTACTTCTCAATAATCCCTGGGAGCAGGGGACAGGCAGTGTGTCCCAGAAGCCCCGAATTAGAAAGCTGTGACCGAGACCACTGTGCCTGTATGTAGTAATGATGTGGAGATGCCGGAGTTGGACTGGGGTGAACACAGTAAGAAGTCTTACAACACCAGGTTAAAGTCCAACAGGTTTGTTTCGATGTCACTATCTTTCGGAGCGGTGCTCCTTCATCAGGCAGTGTGGCCTCGCAGCACCCAATGAAAAAGAAGTTTGGGAGACACCGGTGCTGTATATAGTTAACCATTTACTTCCCAATAATCCCTGGGAGCGGGGGACAGGCAGTGTGGCTCCGGGAGCCCACAATTAAAAAGCTGTTTCAGTGACCTCTGTGCTGTATATAGTTAACCATTTACTTCTCAGTAATCCCTTGGGGCAGGGGACTGGCAGTGTGGTCCGGGAGCCCTCAAATTAAAAAGCTGTCCTGGAGACCTCTGTGCTGTATATTGTTAACCATTCACTGCTCAATAATCCCTGGGTGCAGGGGACAGGCAGTGTGGCACCGGGAGCCCCCAATTAAAAAGCTGTTTCAGAGACCTCTGTGCTGTATATAGTTAACCATTTACTGCTCAATTATCCCTGGGAGCAGGGGACAGGCTATGTGGCCTCGGGAGCCCCCAATTAAAAAGCTGTTCCAGAGACATCTGTGCCTGTATATAGTTAACCATTTTCTGCTCAATAATCCCTGGGAGCAGGGGACAGGCAGTGTGGTCCGGGAGCCCCCAATTAAAAAGCTGTTTCAGAGATCTCTGTGCTGTATATATTTAACCATTTACTGCTCAATAATCCCTGGGAGCAGGGGCAGTGTGGTCCCGGAGCCCCGAATTAAAAAGCTGTTTCAGAGACCTCTGTGTTGTATATAGTTAACCATTTACTGCTCAATTATCCCTGGGAGCAGGGGACAGGCAGTGTGGCTTCGGGAACCCCAATTAAAAAGCTGTTTCAGAGACCTCTGTGCTGTATATAGTTAACCATTTACTTCTCAATAATCCCTGGGAGCAGGGGATCAGGCAGTGTGGTCCGGGAACCCCCAATTAAAAAGCTGTTTCAGAGACCTCTGTGCTGTATATAGTTAACCATTTACTGCTCAATAATCCCTGGGAGCAGGGGATGACAAACCATAAATTTCTTTACCCGTCAGTCTGGCCTCAATAAAAGTCGAGATGGATTTGCAGGTATAGCATTAGTTATTTTATTTGACTTGCAAGTCTGTCTCAGTTCACAGCTGTACAGAACACATCCTGCTTACTGCACCTCCGGAATCGAAAGAGTCTGTAGAACAAAGATGTCTCTACTGATGCATTCAAATGGCATCGAGTTTCACATACACGAGTCCCATAGGTCATCCTATACCCCTCCTGACCTGGCCATACATCCTAATTGGCTCACTTCCAATCCCTTCTTCTGGCCCCCTATTACCCAGCATCCTTTTCCCCTCCGTAGCTGGACACCCACTCTCCTCACTTTGTCATGCGTTCTGAAATCCTTTGTCTGTGAACTAATAAAATCAGACCGGCCTACCTACATTACAGTAACTAATATCCCTAAAACAATTATTTTTTATCACATTCGTCATTCCCTCCTTTTATCATTCCATGATAACCAAACAATTCAATCCATAGCTACGGTCCCTCATCTAAAAAGATTTGTTGCTGCATTTCCAATTCCTGTAGTAGCCCCCCTTCATCCGCTGCACCCTCATGGATTTTAACAGCCAAGATTCTAGGGGCGTTGATCTGATCCAGTGCACCCCGCATTCAACCCATCACACATTTAAGGATGGCCAAGCCCACAAAGCTGCAGCCAATAGCCACCACTAAATACATGGCCATATTTATCAACCAGTCCTTCCAACCTCCCAATCCCCAGGTACCCCAAGAGCCAGGATCCTGCATTCCGTCCAGGTGATCCGGTATGCGATCCATAAATTTAGTGATGTTAGTGGTCAAGTCTTGAACTCCCATGATACACTTGCCCTGTACTATGGCGCATACCCCACCCTCACGGGCCAGAAGATAGTCAAGGGCATACCGGTTCTGCATTGCAAACAATCGCAGCTGAGACAATTCCTTGGTTATTGCCCCAAGGGCTCCCAAGGTTTCATTTCCTAAGATGGTAAGGCCACAAATAAAATAATTCCTATCGCTGACAGCCAAGGAACCCGCCACACCTCCCAGTGTCAAGACGCTCAGAATCCCCCACCCGGCTGAGTGGCCCCGGTTGGGTGCGAGAACCTGAGTTTTTTTCCAGTTCTCTCAGAATTCAGCTGAGATTGCCCGGCGGGTTAACTGAGTATGCAGCATGCACGCCAAGGGGCAGGGGACTGTGGTAGGGACTAGTGTCCCAATAGCAATTTGTAGCGGAAATGGGGGTGACAAAACATTGGTCGCTGTGCCATTAAATAAAAAGTAGTATCCATGCTCCGTGTGCAGGCTAGCATCACAATCAATATATCGATTGCGTAGGGATCCCCCATTAGCCCAGTTTATCCAGTTTTGAAACGCCCATTCGGGTCGCCTAGCAATGCGGAAAGCCCTAGTCCCAACAGTGATATGAGCGACATTCGCCCAGCCACAAACGAGTTGGAGGCCGGTGTTTGGAACGCAGGTGGTGTTATAACAAACGCATTGGCCAGACGCCTGGGTGATATGACACCTCCTGTCTGTACAGGTGGGGAACAGACATGTTATATTCGTTTCCACCTCTACCAGCAAACAGCCGTACCCGTCACTGCTGAAACAATTCTCGTACGACCGGGAGTCTCTACTGGGAGTGAAGTGGGTAGGTATGTACGCCCTCCACCGTTGCAGCCTATCATACTGGCAAATAGCCAGTGGTGCTGAACCCGGATCGGAAGGAAGAGTGACTTGCTCGGGCAGTGGCTCGGAATGCTGACAATGACCCACCGTTTGGGGAGTGCCCCAAAGCGGTGAAACAGAAAATAACCTAGACACCGCTGCGGGGTTCGGGTAGCAGACAACCCATCCCTGGCCATACAAGCGGTGGTAAATCTGATAGAAGAGATTCATACTCCCCGGGTTTTCCTCAGTTTGGCCTCTAAATGAATTAAGTGTATCTCCTGATAACCTACGTTCTAGCTGTACTTCACTTCTCACACGCTCCGTCCTCTCTCTAGTCCCCCTCTCTCTCCCACAACCTCTTCCTACCCTCTCCTGACGGTCTGATTTTACCTTTATCGCACCACTCTTAACACGTCCAAAATCAAATTTACATGTACACCAAAAAGAAGGCAATGTCCATGTAATGTTCCCTTCCCATCGCCGGGACCGGTGCAATTGCTTCATGAGTCCTGCATTTTCCATTAACCTGGTGACCTTCCATGAGTCGATACCATGCCCTCGTATATGGGGGCAGCGAAGAATATCACCTCTGCATAAACGAAATGTCCTTGTAGTTTGGTTGGGGTTACAAATGTAGATAATATTTCCCTTTTCCATGTCCGTCGCCAATAACACTCCAAGCGAGGTGAGCCGAATGTCACACAGACCATCATGCTCCACACCTGTAAAATAGCGCTGGGGAAGGGAGGCAGGTTAGTAACCGACCTTTTTACAGTGGTGGAGGTGGACCCAATTTACAGTGGTGGAGGTGGACACAAGCACTCCGCCCCTCCACTTTAACTGCCGTGGGGGTGGTTAGGAGAACTTGGAAGGGCCCCTCCCATCGCGGCTCCGACACTTTCCGAGTCCAATCTTTGACCATGACATAACTACCGGGCTGGACTGAAAGTGAGCTAGGTAATGGGGGCGGTGCCTGGTGAGCCGCGCGGACCTGGCCATGGAGTTCCTTGAGGACCTGAGTGAGGGCTAGAACATAGGTGGTCATCTCTTCAGTCGTATGGTGAAACTGAACCAGTCTGGAATCATGCAGACTCCAGGGAGTTCTAAGAGGCCTGCCATTAAGAATCTCGGCAGGAGAGAGCCGGGCCGGTCCCGCAGGTGTAACCCGCAGCTGGAAGAGGGCAACGGGAAGCAACTTAAGCCATGTCAGTCCCGTGTCTGCTCTTAATTTAGCCAATTTAGTTTTAAGGGTCCGATTGTGTCTCTCAACCAACCCGGCCGCCTGCAGTCTTTCCGCACAGTGTAACTGCTGGCGTATGCCCAACTGGGAGCAAAGCTCCTCGTTAATGTGTCCAATAAAATGAGGCCCGTTATCAGAACTTAACTGAGCTGGTATACTGTACCGGGGAATGATTTCCCGCATCAGAACTTTAACCACAGTAGCAGCTTTATTATCGATAGTCGGATACGCCTCCACCCATCTGCTGAACACATCCACAATGACCAAAACATATTTATAACATTGACACCTGTCTAACTCATTGTAATCAATTTGGAGCGTCTCAAAGGGACCACTGGCCAACGGGGTTTGCCCCATACCACAAGGGATACCTTTGCCGGTGTTATATTGCTGACAGATTAAACACCGATTCCTAACCGTTTCCACATTTGTTTAACACTCTCAGTAGCCTCCTCCTGTAACCTTATGACGTATTGGATGGTCGGCATTGGCTTGTCAGAAGCAGACATATTTATAGTAGATCGTTTAGTCTGACTTAACATTTTAGGCACCATCACTTGCTGAATTTGCGATGCTGTCCGCGCTGCACAACCTGCTTGTTCATTACCAACGTCAACTGGGGTCTTACCATTTGTGTGGGCAGCGCAATTAATGACGGAAATCTGCGCGGGCATAAGGAGGGCCTGCAGTAAGTCATTAACTAAACCCTGGTGGGGTATTTCCGTGCCTGCCGAGGTAAGGAATCCCCTATTCTTCCAGAGTTGTCCGAAGTCATGAACTACCCCGAAAGCGTATCGGGAGTCAGTGTAAATATTTACCCGACGATCTACCCGAAGTAGACATGCACGGGTCAGGGCAAAACGTTCGGCGTGTTGGGCTGAATAAGGGGTCTGGAAAGCTGCCGCTTCTAGAATCAGACCATCCTGTTCTACGATTGCATAACCGGACAATCTCCGGCCAATGGGGCTTACTAATGCACTGCATCAACATACATAATCCTGTCAGGTTGTTCTAACGGAATATCACTCAGATCGTCCCTTATTGTGGTAGTTTCCTGAATCAAGGCTAAACAGTCGTGACCAGGTGCGTCCTCATGGACAGGGGGACCGCTAAGAAAACAGGCTGGATTGATAGTGGTACTGTAGTTAAATGTCAGACGTGGATTATACAAAAGGTATATCTCATACCTATTCTGACGAGCTGCGGTAAGATGTTGAGTTTGCAGTTGCCCCAATAGTGCGAATACCGAGTGGGAGCTATACACCGTAATATCCTGTTGGAGAGTGATGTTGGCAGCAGCGTGCAGACTATTGTATATCGCTGCCAAGATCTGGGTGCAAACAGGGTGGCCCAACGCCACTGGGTCGAGTTTGGAGAGTAATATGCTACGGGCCGGTGCTTGTCCCCATGTTGCTGGGTGAGTACCGCAGTTGAACATCCTTCCAGAACAGTACAGTGTATCTGGAACGGTCGGTCGTACAAGGGCCTCCCAAGGGCCGGTGCTTGTAACAAGGCCTGCTTCAGGCAACGGAAGGCTTCGAGTGCCTCGGTGGTGAGAGTAAAATTCCCCCCTTCACTAGTGTAAGGCGTCAACAGCTTTGTATAGACAGCGATGTTTGGTATCCACTGCCGACAATAATTCACCATACCCAGCCAATGACGGACCTCCTTGGCTGTGGTAGGGGCGGGGAATTGGCATATTGGTTCAATCCTACTGGGTTCGAGACGTATTTCTGTGGCTGTAAGTAAAACTCCTAAGAACTTGACCTTTCTCTGAGCCACCAAGACCTTTGCTTGTGAAACAACATAACCCAACGAGGATAGGTGGTTTAATAGCTGGATCACGTCATCCCTATTACTGGGCTCGTCAGGACTCGCTACCAATATGTCATCTACATACTGCACTAGAGTGGAACCATGCTCCAATGTCAAGGCCTGGAGTTGTGTCTGCAGACATCTGGAGAAGAGCGTAGGTGAGTTGCCGAACCCCTGTGGCAGTCTGGTCCAGGTATACTGCTGTCCATTGTAAGTGAAGGCAAACAAATATTGGCTTCAGTTGCAAGTAGGAAGGCAAAGAAGGCGTGCTGAAGGTCAATTATGGCGAAGACCCGGGTTTGAGCTGGAATTTGAGCCAGTATGTGGGCAGGGTTAGGGACGAGAGCATGTAACGGCTGTGCGAAGTCATTGATTGAACGTAAATCCTGTACTAATCGGTACTGGTCTGGTTTGGCTGGTTTAGGCACAGCAAGTATGGGGGTGTTACATTCTAATTGGCAAGGGACCAAAATACCCTGTTTCAACAGCTCTTGAATTAATTTGTCTATAGACGGGGCAGCTTGGGATTTCAGGGGGTATTGCCGAATGGAAGGCAGCTTTACATGGTCCTTAATCGTTACCTTAATAGGTGTAACATTTGTCTTTCCCACTTGTGATGGGTATTCCGCCCAGACCTGTGGATTGACATATTCCAAAACGTCACGTCCCCGGTGATTCTGCAGTCGAGTGTTAATCGTTTCAGGGACCTCAAAATGTTTTATGGCAGTGCCGTCTGGCGTGACTTGATGTGCGTACTCTGTTGGATCTGAATGGTCCACTGCCCTCCTTACCATAGGCCCCAGATCCCTGGCATCGCACTGGTCGTGGACCTGACGTGTAATATGAGGGCTTACCGAAGCTGACTGTGGCCATAAATGTGGTGGTATTGTAACAACATCGGCTGTACCTTCTTTTCCCGTGACTGTGGCTGTAACCTTGACTGGCCATTCGGTCCCAATTAATGGCCGGTATTTGTCCTCCAACTTCCTGTTTTGTCCGGTTCTGTCATAGGCCAGGGTAACATGATGCAGTGAATGTTCAATGTCTAACGTCCACCCCTGGGGGCGGGGGGGGGGGGATAGAAATATAGCACTGTTGTCTCATCCTCCGTGATTGAACCGTTACCCCTTCGTCTCCGCACTCTAGCTGTAGCTGGAAGGTACACAGTAAATCTCGGGCCAACAATTTACAGTCCAATCCAGTAGTCACTACAAACTGATGATCTGCAGACTTATTCTCGTAAGTGACTGTCACAGGTTCAGAAATTGGATACTCACACACCTGTCCTTGGAACCCGGACAAATGCTGGGTGTGGTCGGATAGTGGGAGGCGAAGTTTTGATTGCACAGAAGACATGGCTGCTCCAGTGTCGATTACAAATGGGTGATGTTGATCTCCTATCTGCAGAGAAATAATAGGTTCTCTGTCCGATTGGAGTGTCCTTATGACTAAATTAGCTAGTCAATCCTGTGTTGGGAAAGGGTTTGCCTGGGAGAAGTCAGTGTATCTCGTCTGTCCTCCCCTTGGTGGGTACCCCCTCCTTCTGCTGCCTGTCTTTGAAAGGGGCATTCCTGTTGCCAGTGATCTGCACGGCCGCAATTAAAACATGCATTGTTCCCTCTATATCTGCCCCGTCCTCTTCTCCCAGTAGACCAATGGCCCCTCAGTGGGGGCGGCGGTTGTTAAGCTGATGGTGCATACGCTGCGCCATAAAGATGAGCTGAGGGTCCATTTGGGTGGGTTTGATATCCTCCCCCTAGCTGATCCACCCACCCAAAGTCACAATTTTGGGGTTCCAGCTGGTAAGCCACCGTTTCTGCCGCTGGTTGGGGTCTCAGATCATCCTTTTTCATTACATACTCAGTCTTAATCTTTGTAACTTAGCCTCCTTCCTGGCCTACACCCTCCTTCCAATAAAATCTGACTGCCCTTGCCATCTGGGAAGGGTCATTCTCTGTCCAATTCATGTTATTACATTTCACAGCAGTAGCCACGGAAGGTGGTAGGCAATGCATTAACATAGCACAATATTGAGGGGAATACAGGTGCAGTCGGAATCCTAGCCGACGTGGTCAAATTGTCCAATTCGTCATATTCTGTAAGTTCAAGGCCAGCCATTGAACTACTTAGCCCAACTTTTGTTTGACTCGAACCTTCCCTGTCTTTACTTGCGCGTTTTTTGAATGCACACTCCTTTTTCAAGACCTGTAATGTTTTTTTTGTTACCCCCTTCACTAATTGGAATTCCCATTTTAAGGGCATTGTCTTGCCAACTTGATAACATGATCTTATCTCTTGCCTCTTGACAATATTGTCTCCATAATCCGATTAATTATTTTGCTTTCATACTTTGACTCTTTTTCCAGATGTGTCCCTGAATTTTCTTAATGATTTCTAGGTCTTTGGTGCCCCCTAGTGGCCATTCATCAACCAATATGCTCCTTAACGTTGCTGACATTTTCCTTAAATCTTTTGCTTTATCCGGATAAATATCGCATAATATTTGCAGTGGCATGCCTGGATCATTTGTGGTATCCAAGCAATTCCCCATAAATCAACTAGTCCTCAAAACTGTGTTTTTCGCCACTACAGTCCAAGGGTACAATTTTAGCTTAATCAACTGTAGATTCAAAATACTCACACATGGAATTGATCCATCTTTTTTTTAGATGTTGCATCAACCCAAAACCTAACCCGAGCCGAATCAGAACTCACACATGGAATTGAATCATCTCTGTTTAGATGTTACATCAACCCAAAACCTAACCCAAAGCCGAATCAGAACTCACACATGGAATTAATCCATCTTTTTTTAGAAGTTACATAAACCCAAAACCTAACCCAAGCAGAATCAACAATCTGAAATCCCATCAATTAAATTTCTAATCCCCAGACTGACCTTTGATTTCGTCAAGACGATCTTTCCGTACCAACCGTGAGTGACCAGACTAATCAGACGATAAGAAGAGGGGAAAAATCAATGCGCGGTCATTTTCCAGCTGTACATTGTGGGCCCTTTTTCCCACTGTCCCTGTTCATAATCAGTCTGATTCTGATTTCGTGGTTCGTCAGAACCGTCTTGAGATATCCTGGGTTTCGGCACCAAATGACAAACCATAAATTTCTTTACCCGTCAGTCTGGCCTCAATAAAAGTCGAGATCGATTTGCAGGTATAGCATTAGTTATTTTATTTGACTTGCAAGTCTGTCTCAGTTCACACCGGTACAGAACACATCCTGCTTTCTGCACCCCCGGAATCGAGAGAGTCTGTAGAACAAAGAAGTCTCTACTGATACATTCAAATGGCATGGAGTTTCACATACACGATTCCCATAGGTCATCCTATAGCCCTCCTGACCTGGCCATGCATCCTAATTGGCTCACTTCCAATCCCTTTCTCTGGCCCCCTATTACCCAGCATCCTTTTCCCCTCCGTAGCTGGACACCCCTCCTCCTCACTTTCTCATGCGTTCTAAAATCCTATGTCTGTGAACTAATAAAATCAGACCGGCCTATCTATATTGCAGTAACTAGTATCTCTAAAACAATTATTTTATATAACATTCGTCAGGAGCACGGTCAGGCAGTGTGGCGTCGGGAGCCCCCAATTAAAATGCTGTTTTAGAGACCTCTGTGCTGTATATAGTTAACCATTTACTGCTCAATAATCCCTGGGAATAGGGGGTAGGCAGTGTGGCCTCGGGAGCCCCCAATTACAAAGCTGTTTCAGCGAATCTGTGCCTGTATACAGTTAACCATTTACTTCTCAATAATCCCTGAGAGCAGGAAACAGGCAGTGTGGCCTCGGGTGCCCCCAATTAAAAAGCGGTTTCAGAGATTCTGTGCTGTATACGGTTAACCATTTACTTCTCAATAATCCCTGGGAGCAGGGGAGAGGCAGTGTGGCCTCGGGAGACCCCAATTAAAAAGCTGTTTTAGAGACCTCGGTGCCTGTATATAGTTCACCATTTACTTCTCAATAATCCCTAGGAGCAGGGGTCAGGCAGTGTGGTCCGGTCAGCCCAATTAAAAAGCTGTGTCAGAGACCTCTGTGCCTGTATATAGTTGACCATTTACTGCTCAATAATCCCTGAGAGCAGGGGACACGCAGTGTGGCCTCGGGAGCTCTCAATTAAAAAGCTATGTAAGAGACCTCTGTGCCTGAAAATAGTTGACCATTTGCTGCTCAATAATCCCTGGGAGCAGGGGACAGGCAGTGTTGCCACGGGAGCCCGCAATTAAAAAGTTGTTTTAGAAAACTCTGTGCCTGTGTATAGTTAACTATTTACTGCTCAATAATCCCTGGGAGCAGGGGACAGGCAGTGTGGCTCCGGGCGCCCCCAATTAAAAAGCTGTTTCAGAGTACTCTGTGCTGTATATAGTTAACCATTTACTTCTCAATAATCCCTGGGAGCAGGGGAT
>NW_027308900.1:0-62596 GCF_047496885.1 Scyliorhinus torazame
GGAGTGTGAGGGGGAGGGGGAGTGTGAGGGGGAGGGGGAGTGTGAGGGGGAGGGGGAGTGTGAGGGGTGAGAGGGAGGGGGAGTGTGAGGGGGAGGGGTAGTGTGAGGGGGAGGGGGAGTGTGAGGGGGAGTGTGAGGGGGGAGTGGGGGGGGAGTGAGAGGGAATGGTAGTGGGGGTGAGAGGGTGGGGGAGTGTGAGGGGGAGTGGGGGTGTGAGAGGGGAGTGGGGGTGTGAGGGGAAGGGGGGAGTGGGGCGGTGAGGGGGAGTGGGGGGTGAGAGGGAGGGGGAGGGGGAGAGGGAGGGGGAGGGTGAGGGGGAGGGGGGAGGGTGAGGGGGAGGGGGGAGTGAGAGGGAGTGTGAGGGGGGAGTGGGGGTGTGAGAGGGAGGGGGGTGTGAGGGGGAGTGGGGGTGTGAGGGGGGAGTGGGGGTGTAAGGGGGGAGTGGGGGTGTAAGGGGGGAGTGGGGGTGAAGGGGGGAGTAGGGGTGTGAGGGGGGACTGGGCGTGTGAGGGGGGAGCGGGGGTGTGGGGAGGAGTGGGGGTGTGGGGAGGAGTGGGGGTGTGGGGGAGGAGTGGGGGTGTGAGGGGGGAGTGGGGTGTGAGGGGGGAGGGGGGTGTGAGGGGGAGGGGGGAGTGGGGTTGTGAGGGGGAGGGGAGGGGGGCGTGGGGGGAGGGGGAGGGGGGCGTGGGGGGGAGGGGGCGTGGGGGGGAGGGGGAGTGGGGGGGAGGGGGAGTGGGGAGTGGGGGGGAGGGGAGGTGGGGGGGAGGGGAGGGGGGAGTGGGGGGAGGGGGAGGGCGGAGTGGGGGGGAGGGGGAGGGGGGTGTGGGGGGGAGTGGGGAGGGGGGTGTGGGGGGGAGTGGGGAGTGGGGGGTGAGAGGGAATGGGAGTGGGGGTGTGAGAGGGAGGGGGGTGTGAGAGGGACGGGGGTGTGAGAGGGAGGGGGGAGTGGGGGTGTGAGGGGGGAGTGGGGGTGTGAGGGGGGAGTGGGGGTGTGAGGGGGGAGTGGGGGTGTGAGGGGGAGGGGGGTGTGGGGGTGTGAGGGGGAGGGGGAGTGGGGGTGTGAGGGGGAGGGGAGGGGGGGTGTGGGGGGGTGAGGGGGAGGGGGGTGTGGGGGTGTGAGGGGGAGGGGGGTGTGGGGGTGTGAGGGGGAGGGGGAGTGGGGGTGTGACGGGGAGGGGGTGTGAGGGGGAGGGGGTGTGAGGGCGTGAGGGGGAGGGGGGGTGTGAGGGGGAGGGGGGAGTGGGGGGTGTGAGGGGTGGGGGGTGTGAGGGGGAGGGGGGGTGTGAGGGGGAGGGGGGGTGTGAGGGGGAGGGTGGAGTGGGGGGTGTGAGGGGTGGGGGGTGTGAGGGGGAGGGGGGAGTGAGGGGTGTGAGGGGGAGGGTGTGTGTGAGGGGGAGGGTGTGTGTGAGGGGGAGGGTGTGTGTGAGGGGGGAGGGTGTGTGTGAGGGGGAGGGGTGTGTGTGAGGGGGAGTGGGTGTGAGGGGGAGGGGGTTTGTGAGGGGGAGGGGGTTGTGAGGGGGAGGGGGGAGTGAGGGGTGTGAGGGGGAGGGTGTGTGTGAGGGGGAGGGTGTGTGTGAGGGGGAGGGTGTGTGTGAGGGGGGAGGGTGTGTGTGAGGGGGGAGGGTGTGTGTGAGGGGGGAGGGTGTGTGTGAGGGGGGAGGGTGTGTGTGAGGGGGAGGGGGTGTGAGGGGAGGGGGTGTGAGGGGAGGGGGTGTGAGGGGAGGGGGTGTGAGGGGAGGGGGTGTGAGGGGGAGGGGGTGTGAGGGGAGGGGGTGTGAGGGGGAGGGGTGTGAGGGAGAGGGGTGTGAGGGGAGGGGGTGTGAGGGGGAGGGGGTGTGAGGGGGAGGGAGGAGTGGGGTTGTGAGGGGGATGGGGGGAGGGGGGGAGTGGGGGGGAAGGGGGGAGTGGGGGGAAAGGGGGGAGTGGGGGTGGGGGGGAAGGGGGGAGTGGGGGTGTGAGGGCGAGTGGGGGTGTGGGGGGAGGGGGGTGTGGGGGAGGGGGGTGTGGGGGAGGGGGGTGTGGGGGAGGGGGGTTGTGGGGGAGGGGGGTGTGGGGGAGGGGGGAGTGGGGGAGGGGGGGTGTGAGGGGGGAGTGGGGGTGTGAGGGGGGAGTGGGGGTGTGAGGGGGGAGTGGGGGTGTGAGGGGGGAGTGGGGGTGTGAGGGGGGAGTGGGGGTGTGAGGGGGGAGTGGGGGTGTGAGGGGGGAGTGGGGGTGTGAGGGGGAGTGGGGGGTGAGGGGGAGTGAGAGGGAGTGGGGGGGTGAGGGGGAGTGGGGGGGTGAGGGGGAGTGGGGGGGTGAGAGGGAGGGGGGTGTGGGGGGGGTGAGAGGGAGGGGGGAGTGGGGGGTGGGGGGGAGTGGGAGGTGAGAGGGAGGGGGGTGAGAGGGAGGGGAAGTGGGGGGTGAGAGGGAGGGGGAGTGTGAGGGGGGAGTGGGGGTGTGAGCGGGAGGGGGTGTGAGGGGGAGTGGGGGTGTGAGGGGGAGTGGGGGTGTGAGGGGGAGTGGGGGTGTGAGGGGGAGTGGGGGTGTGAGGGGGTGAGGGGGAGTGGGGGGTGAAAGGGAGGGGGAGTGTGAGGGGGAGGGGGGAGGGGGGGCGTGAGGGGGAGGGGGGAGGGGGGGCGTGAGGGGGAGTGGGGGGTGAGAGGGAGGGGGAGTGTGAGGGGGAGGGGGGATGAGGGGGAGGGGGAGTGTGAGGGGGAGGGGGAGTGTGAGGGGTGAGAGGGAGGGGGAGTGTGAGGGGGAGGGGGAGGGAGTGAGAGGGAATGGGAGTGGGGGTGAGAGGGTGGGGGAGTGTGAGGGGGAGTGGGGGTGTGAGAGGGGAGTGGGGGTGTGAGAGGGGAGTGGGGGTGTGAGGGGAAGGGGGGAGTGGGGCGGTGAGGGGGAGTGGGGGGTGAGAGGGAGGGGGGGTGAGAGGGAGGGGGAGGGTGAGGGGGAGGGGGGAGGGTGAGGGGGAGGGGGGAGGGTGAGGGGGAGGGGGAGGGTGAGGGGGAGGGGGGAGGGTGAGGGGGAGGGGGGAGTGAGAGGGAGTGTGAGGGGGGAGTGAGAGGGAGTGTGAGGGGGGGAGTGGGGGTGTGAGAGGAAGGGGTGTGTGAGGGGGAGTGGGGGTGTGAGGGGGGAGTGGGGGTGTAAGGGGGGAGTGGGGGTGAAGGGGGGAGTAGGGGTGTGAGGGGGGACTGGGCGTGTGAGGGGGGAACTGGGCGTGTGAGGGGGGAGCGGGGGTGTGGGGGAGGAGTGGGGGTGTGAGGAGGGAGTGGGGTGTGAGGGGGGAGTGGGGGAGGGGGGTGTGAGGGGGAGGGGGGAGTGGGGGTGTGAGGGGGAGGAGAGGGGGGCGTGGGGGGAGGGGGAGGGGGGAGTTGGGGGGGAGGGGGAGGGGGGAGTTGGGGGGGAGGGGGGAGTGGGGGGGAGGGGGAGGGGGGAGTGGGGGGGGAGGGGGGAGTGGGGGGGGAGGGGGAGGGCGGAGTGGGGGGGAGGGGGGTGTGGGGGGGAGTGGGGAGGGGGGTGTGGGGGGGAGTGGGGAGTGGGGGGTGAGAGGGAATGGGAGTGGGGGTGTGAGAGGAAGGGGGGTGTGAGAGGGAGGGGGGTGTGAGAGGGACGGGGCTGTGAGAGGGAGGGGTGTGAGAGGGAGGGGGGTGAGAGGGGGGAGTGGGGGAGTGGGGGTGTGAGGGGGGAGTGGGGGTGTGAGGGGGGAGTGGGGGTGTGAGGGGGGAGTGGGGGTGAGAGGGAGGGGGAGTGTGAGGGGGGATGAGAGGGAGGGGGAGTGTGAGGGGGAGGGGGGATGAGGGGGAGGGGGAGTGTGAGGGGGAGTGTGAGGGGTGAGAGGGAGGGGGAGTGTGAGGGGGAGGGGGAGTGTGAGGGGGAGGGGGAGGGGGAGTGTGAGGGGGAGGGGGTGGGAGTGAGAGGGAATGGGAGTGGGGGTGAGAGGGTGGGGGAGTGTGAGGGGGAGTGGGGGTGTGAGAGGGGAGTGGGGGTGTGAGGGGAAGGGGGGAGTGGGGCGGTGAGGGGGAGTGGGGGGTGAGAGGGAGGGGGAGGGTGAGGGGGAGGGGGGAGGGTGAGGGGGAGGGGGGAGGGTGAGGGGGAGGGGGGAGTGAGAGGGAGTGTGAGGGGGGAGTGGGGGTGTGAGAGGTAGGGGTGTGTGAGGGGGAGTGGGGGTGTGAGGGGGGAGTGGGGGTGAAGGGGGAGTGGGGGTGAAGGGGGGAGTAGGGGTGTGAGGGGGGACTGGGCGTGTGAGGGGGGAGCGGGGGTGTGGGGGAGGAGTGGGGGTGTTAGGAGGGAGTGGGGTGTGAGGGGGGAGTGGGGGAGGGGGGTGTGAGGGGGAGGGGGGAGTGGGGGTGTGAGGGGGAGGGGAGGGGGGCGTGGGGGGAGGGGGAGGGGGGAGTGGGGGGGGAGGGGGAGTGGGGGGAGGGGGGAGTGGGGGGGAGGGGGAGGGGGGAGTGGGTGGGGAGGGGGGAGTGGGTGGGGAGGGGGGAGTGGGGGGGAGGGGGAGGGCGGAGTGGGGGGGAGGGGGAGGGGGGTGTGGGGGGGAGTGGGGAGTGGGGGGGAGTGGGGGGTGAGAGGGAATGGGAGTGGGGGTGTGAGAGGGACGGGGGTGTGAGAGGGAGGGGGGTGAGAGGGGGGAGTGGGGGTGTGAGGGGGGAGTGGGGGTGTGAGGGGGGAGTGGGGGTGTGAGGGGGGAGTGGGGGTGTGAGGGGGGAGTGGGGGTGTGAGGGGGAGGGGGGGTGTGGGGGTGTGAGGGGGAGGGGGAGTGGGGGGGTGAGGGGGAGGGGGGTGTGGGGGGGTGAGGGGGAGGGGGGTGTGGGGGTGTGAGGGGGAGGGGTGTGTGGGGGTGTGAGGGGGAGGGGGTGTGAGGGGGAGGGGGTGTGAGGGGGAGGGGGAGTGGGGGTGTGGGGGGGTGAGGGGGAGGGGAGGGGGGGTGTGGGGGGGTGAGGGGGAGGGGGGTGTGGGGGGGTGAGGGGGAGGGGGGTGTGGGGGGGTGAGGGGGAGGGGGGTGTGGGGGTGTGAGGGGGAGGGGTGTGTGGGGGTGTGAGGGGGAGGGGTGTGTGGGGGTGTGGGGGGGTGAGGGGGAGGGGGGTGTGGGGGGGTGAGGGGGAGGGGGGGTGTGGGGGGGTGAGGGGGAGGGGGGGTGTGGGGCTGTGAGAGGCAGGGTGAACGGTGAGGGAGAGTGAGTGGGGGAGGTGGGGGGAGTGAGTGGGGGGAGTGAGGGGCGGGGGGGGGAAGGTGGGGGGGCGGGGAGGCGCGAGGGGGAATGGAGGTAGGGGGCCACTCCGGGTGACCCCTTCACTCACTCACCGAATTGGGTTCATATCCGAGCGGCTTCGTTTGGACACAGCTTTCACAAACTTCTCCGCCATCTGAATCCTGTAATGAAGACGTGCCGATTTACAAAGAGCCCAGATAGCGTTTCACCTCTGTGCCAGCCCGGTGTCAAAACCCAATGAAGGCACTCAGCACACATACCTCTGGTTGAAGTGCTGCTCGCGGATGTCTGTCCCATTTAGAATTAGGCCATCGAGAATGTGGATTGAGCTGATCCTCCGCTGGGCCTTTCCCTGAGAACAGAATAGAAATTAGCAGCAAACCCGGGTCAGTGAACAATCCCCGATCCCCGGGTCAGTGAACAATCCCTCATTCCCGGGTCAGTGAACAATCCCCGATCCCCGGGTCAGTGAACAATCCCCGATCCCCGGGTCAGTGAACAATCCCCGATCCCCGGGTCAGTGAACAATCCCCGATCCCCGGGTCAGTGAACAATCCCCGATCCCCGGGTCAGTGAACAATCCCGAACCCCGGGTCAGTGAACAATCCCCGATCCCCGGGTCAGTGAACAATCCCCGATCCCCGGGTCAGTGAACAATCCCCGATCCCCGGGTCAGTGAACAATCCCCGATCCCCGGGTCAGTGAACAATCCCCGATCCCCGGGTCAGTGAACAATCCCCGATCCCCGGGTCAGTGAACAATCCCCGATCCCCGGGTCAGTGAACAATCCCCGATCCCCGGGTCAGTGAACAATCCCCGATCCCCGGGTCAGTGATCAATCCCCGATCCCCGGGTCAGTGAACAATCCCTCATTCCCGGGTCAGTGAACAATCCCCGATCCCCGGGTCAGTGAACAATCCCCGATCCCCGGGTCAGTGAACAATCCCCGATCCCCGGGTCAGTGAACAATCCCCGATCCCCGGGTCAGTGAACAATCCCTCATTCCTGGCTCAGTGAACAATCCCCGATCCCTGGGTCAGTGAACAATCCCTCATTCCCGGGTCAGTGAACAATCCCTCATTCCCGGCTCAGTGAACAATCCCCGATCCACGGGTCAGTGAACAATCCCCGATCCCCGGGTCAGTGAACAATCCCTCATTCCCGGCTCAGTGAACAATCCCCGATCCCCGGGTCAGTGAACAATCCCCGATCCCCGGGTCAGTGAACAATCCCCGATCCCCGGGTCAGTGAACAATCCCGATCCCCGGGTCAGTGAACAATCCCCGATCCCCGGGTCAGTGAACAATCCCCGATCCCCGGGTCAGTGAACAATCCCTGATCCCCGGGTCAGTGAACAATCCCCGATCCCCGGGTCAGTGAACAATCCCCGATCCCCGGGTCAGTGAACAATCCCCGATCCCCGGGTCAGTGAACAATCCCCGATCCCCGGGTCAGTGAACAATCCCCGATCCCCGGGTCAGTGAACAATCCCCGATCCCCGGGTCAGTGAACAATCCCTCATTCCCGGGTCAGTGAACAATCCCCGATCCCCGGGTCAGTGAACAATCCCCGATCCCCGGGTCAATGAACAATCCCCGATCCCCGGGTCAGTGAACAATCCCCGATCCCCGGGTCAGTGAACAATCCCCGATCCCCGGGTCAGTGAACAATCCCCGATCCCCGGGTCAGTGAACAATCCCGATCCCCGGGTCAGTGAACAATCCCGATCCCCGGGTCAGTGAACAATCCCCGATCCCCGGGTCAGTGAACAATCCCCGATCCCCGGGTCAGTGAACAATCCCCGATCCCCGGGTCAGTGAACAATCCCCGATCCCCGGGTCAGTGAACAATCCCCGATCCCCGGGTCAGTGAACAATCCCCGATCCCCGGGTCAGTGAACAATCCCCGATCCCCGGGTCAGTGAACAATCCCCGATCCCCGGGTCAGTGAACAATCCCCGATTCCCGGGTCAGTGAACAATCCCCGATCCCCGGGTCAGTGAACAATCCCTCATTCCCGGGTCAGTGAACAATCCCCGATCCCCGGGTCAGTGAACAATCCCCGATCCCCGGGTCAGTGAACAATCCCCGATCCCCGGGTCAGTGAACAATCCCCGATCCCCGGGTCAGTGAACAATCCCTCATTCCCGGCTCAGTGAACAATCCCCGATCCCCGGGTCAGTGAACAATCCCCGATCCCCGGGTCAGTGAACAATCCCCGATCCCCGGGTCAGTGAACAATCCCCGATCCCCGGGTCAGTGAACAATCCCCGATCCCCGGGTCAGTGAACAATCCCCGAACCCCGGGTCAGTGAACAATCCCCGATCCCCGGGTCAGTGAACAATCCCCGATCCCCGGGTCAGTGAACAATCCCCGATCCCCGGGTCAGTGAACAATCCCCGATCCCCGGGTCAGTGAACAATCCCCGATCCCCGGGTCAGTGAACAATCCCCGATCCCCGGGTCAGTGAACAATCCCCGATCCCCGGGTCAGTGAACAATCCCCGATCCCCGGGTCAGTGAACAATCCCCGATCCCCGGGTCAGTGAACAATCCCCGAACCCCGGGTCAGTGAACAATCCCCGATCCCCGGGTCAGTGAACAATCCCCGATCCCCGGGTCAGTGAACAATCCCCGATCCCCGGGTCAGTGAACAATCCCCGATCCCCGGGTCAGTGAACAATCCCCGATCCCCGGGTCAGTGAACAATCCCCGATCCCCGGGTCAGTGAACAATCCCCGATCCCCGGGTCAGTGAACAATCCCCGATCCCCGGGTCAGTGAACAATCCCTCATTCCCGGGTCAGTGAACAATCCCCGATCCCCGGGTCAGTGAACAATCCCCGATCCCCGGGTCAGTGAACAATCCCCGATCCCCGGGTCAGTGAACAATCCCCGATCCCCGGGTCAGTGAACAATCCCCGATCCCCGGGTCAGTGAACAATCCCCGATCCCCGGGTCAGTGAACAATCCCCGATCCCCGGGTCAGTGAACAATCCCCGATCCCCGGGTCAGTGAACAATCCCCGATCCCCGGGTCAGTGAACAATCCCCGATCCCCGGGTCAGTGAACAATCCCGATCCCCGGGTCAGTGAACAATCCCCGATCCCCGGGTCAGTGAACAATCCCCGATCCCCGGGTCAGTGAACAATCCCCGATCCCCGGGTCAGTGAACAATCCCCGATCCCCGGGTCAGTGAACAATCCCCGATCCCCGGGTCAGTGAACAATCCCCGATCCCCGGGTCAGTGAACAATCCCCGATCTCCGGGTCAGTGAACAATCCCCGATCCCCGGGTCAGTGAACAATCCCCGATCCCCGGGTCAGTGAACAATCCCGATCCCCGGGTCAGTGAACAATCCCCGATCCCCGGGTCAGTGAACAATCCCTGATCCCCGGGTCAGTGAACAATCCCCGATCCCCGGGTCAGTGAACAATCCCCGATCCCCGGGTCAGTGAACAATCCCGATCCCCGGGTCAGTGAACAATCCCCGATCCCCGGGTCAGTGAACAATCCCCGATCCCCGGGTCAGTGAACAATCCCCGATCCCCGGGTCAGTGAACAATCCCCGATCCCCGGGTCAGTGAACAATCCCCGATCCCCGGGTCAGTGAACAATCCCCGATCCCCGGGTCAGTGAACAATCCCCGATCCCCGGGTCAGTGAACAATCCCCGATCCCCGGGTCAGTGAACAATCCCCGATCCCCGGGTCAGTGAACAATCCCTCATTCCCGGGTCAGTGAACAATCCCTCATTCCCGGGTCAGTGAACAATCCCTCATTCCCGGGTCAGTGAACAATCCCTCATTCCCGGGTCAGTGAACAATCCCTCATTCCCGGGTCAGTGAACAATCCCCGATCCCCGGGTCAGTGAACAATCCCCGATCCCCGGGTCAGTGAACAATCCCCGATCCCCGGGTCAGTGAACAATCCCCGATCCCCGGGTCAGTGAACAATCCCCGATCCCCGGGTCAGTGAACAATCCCCGATCCCCGGGTCAGTGAACAATCCCCGATCCCCGGGTCAGTGAACAATCCCTGATCCCCGGGTCAGTGAACAATCCCCGATCCCCGGGTCAGTGAACAATCCCCGATCCCCGGGTCAGTGAACAATCCCCGATCCCCGGGTCAGTGAACAATCCCTCATTCCCGGGTCAGTGAACAATCCCTGATCCCCGGGTCAGTGAACAATCCCTGATCCCCGGGTCAGTGAACAATCCCTGATCCCCGGGTCAGTGAACAATCCCCGATCCCCGGGTCAGTGAACAATCCCCGATCCCCGGGTCAGTGAACAATCCCGATCCCCGGGTCAGTGAACAATCCCCGATCCCCGGGTCAGTGAACAATCCCTCATTCCCGGGTCAGTGAACAATCCCTCATTCCCGGGTCAGTGAACAATCCCCGATCCCCGGGTCAGTGAACAATCCCTCATTCCCGGGTCAGTGAACAATCCCCGATTCCCGGGTCAGTGAACAATCCCCGATCCCCGGGTCAGTGAACAATCCCTCATTCCCGGGTCAGTGAACAATCCCCGATCCCCGGGTCAGTGAACAATCCCCGATCCCCGGGTCAGTGAACAATCCCCGATCCCCGGGTCAGTGAACAATCCCCGATCCCCGGGTCAGTGAACAATCCCCGATCCCCGGGTCAGTGAACAATCCCTGATCCCCGGGTCAGTGAATAATTTCTCAACCCCAGACAGTCTGGGTCTACATTTCATAGCTCTGTAACATTACTGTAGTGTGTAACCGTCTGTAACATTACTGTACAGTGTGTGAGTCTGTAACATTACTGTATAGTCTGTGACATTACTCTACAGTCTGTAATATTACTCTACAGTCGGTAACAGTCTGAACATTACTGTACAGTTTAACAGTCTTTAACATTACTCTACAGTCTGTAACAGTCTAACATTACGGTACAGTCTGTAATGTCTGTAAATTTACTGTACAGTCTGCAACATTACTGTACAGTCTGCAACATTACTGTACAGTCTGTAACATTACTGTACCGTCTGTAACATTACTGTACCGTCTGTAACATTACTGTACCGTCTGTACTGTCTAACATTACTGTACTGTGTGTAACAGTCTGTAACGTTACTGTACTGTGTGTAACAGTCTGTAACGTGACTGTACTGTGTGTAACAGTCTGTAAAGTTACTGTACTGTGTGTAACAGTCTGTAACGTTACTGTACTGTGTGTAACAGTCTGCAACGTTACTGTACTGTGTGTAACAGTCTGCAACGTGACTGTACTGTGTGTAACAGTCTGTAAAGTTACTGTACTGTGTGTAACAGTCTGTAACGTTACTGTACTGTGTGTAACAGTCTGTAACGTTACTCTACTGTGTGTAACAGTCTGTAAAGTTACTGTACTGTGTGTAACAGTCTGTAACGTGACTGTACTGTGTGTAACAGTCTGTAACGTGACTGTACTGTGTGTAACAGTCTGTAAAGTTACTGTACTGTGTGTAACAGTCTGTAACGTGACTGTACTGTGTGTAACAGTCTGTAACGTGACTGTACTGTGTGTAACAGTCTGTAAAGTTACTGTACTGTGTGTAACAGTCTGTAACGTGACTGTACTGTGTGTAACAGTCTGTAACGTGACTGTACTGTGTGTAACAGTCTGTAACGTTACTGTAGTGTGTACCAGTCTGTAATGTTACTGTAGTGTGTGTCACAGTCTGTAACGTTACTGTACTGTGTGTAACAGTCTGTAACGTGACTGTACTGTGTGTAACAGTCTGTAAAGTTACTGTACTGTGTGTAACAGTCTGTAACGTTACTGTACTGTGTGTAACAGTCTGCAACGTTACTGTACTGTGTGTAACAGTCTGCAACGTGACTGTACTGTGTGTAACAGTCTGTAAAGTTACTGTACTGTGTGTAACAGTCTGTAACGTTACTGTACTGTGTGTAACAGTCTGTAACGTTACTCTACTGTGTGTAACAGTCTGTAACGTTACTGTACTGTGTGTAACAGTCTGTAACGTGACTGTACTGTGTGTAACAGTCTGTAACGTGACTGTACTGTGTGTAACAGTCTGTAAAGTTACTGTACTGTGTGTAACAGTCTGTAACGTGACTGTACTGTGTGTAACAGTCTGTAACGTGACTGTACTGTGTGTAACAGTCTGTAAAGTTACTGTACTGTGTGTAACAGTCTGTAACGTGACTGTACTGTGTGTAACAGTCTGTAACGTGACTGTACTGTGTGTAACAGTCTGTAACGTTACTGTAGTGTGTACCAGTCTGTAATGTTACTGTAGTGTGTGTCACAGTCTGTAACGTTACTGTACTGTGTGAACGCTGGCACGATGTTGTCTGCTGACTTCTCCAGCTCACCTCTCCTTTCAGCTCCTGTATGATTTCCACCTGGAGCAGCGTGTCCCTCGGCAACTCTGTCTTGAAGTTTTCCAACTTCTTCCAGCGCATCGGCATTCCGCCATCCCACAGGTAGATCTGGCATTTCTGTCGAGAAAGAGTTCAAATCCCAATGAACAAAGGGCCAATCACAGCAACATTACAAACCCCCAATCACTCCTTGGTGCCCTCATCTTCACAACCCCACCACCTGGAGGTTCCCCTCCAAGTCACGCACCACCCTGACTGGGAAATATATCGCCGTTCCTTCACTGTCGCTGGGGCAACAGCCTGGAACTCCCTCCCTAACAGCACAGTACAGCCCCCCCGCTCCGCCCCGCGGTACAGCCCCCCCCGCTCCGCCCCGCGGTACAGCCGCCCCGCGGTACAGCCCCCCCCGCTCCGCCCCCCGCGGTGCAGCCGCCCCGCCCCCCGCGGTGCAGCCGCCCCGCCCCCCGCGGTGCAGCCGCCCCGCCCCCCGCGGTGCAGCCGCCCCGCCCCCCGCGGTGCAGCCGCCCCGCCCCCCGCGGTGCAGCCGCCCCGCCTCCCGCGGTGCAGCCGCCCCGCCTCCCGCGGTGCAGCCGCCCCGCCTCCCGCGGTGCAGCCGCCCCGCCTCCCGCGGTGCAGCCGCCCCGCCTCCCGCGGTGCAGCCGCCCCGCCTCCCGCGGTGCAGCCGCCCCGCCCCGCCTCCCGCGGTGCAGCCGCCCCGCCCCGCCTCCCGCGGTACAGCCGCCCCGCCCCGCCTCCCGCGGTACAGCCGCCCCGCCCCGCCTCCCGCGGTACAGCCGCCCCGCCCCGCCTCCCGCGGTACAGCCGCCCCGCTCCGCCTCCCGCGGTACAGCCGCCCCGCTCCGCCTCCCGCGGTACAGCCCCCCCCCGCTCCGCCCCCCCGCGGTACAGCCGCCCCGCTCCGCCCCGCGGTACAGCCGCCACGCTCCGCTCCGCCCCGCGGTACAGATGCTCCGCTCCGCGGTACAGACGCTCCGCCCCGCGGTACAGCCGCTCCGCCCCGCGGTACAGCCGCTCCGCTCCGCCTGCTGTACAGAAGCTCCGCCCCGCGGTACAGCCGCTCCGCTCCGCCCGCGGTACAGCCGCTCCGCTCCGCCTGCTGTACAGAAGCTCCGCCCCGCGATACAGCCGCTCCGCTCCGCTCCGCGGTACAGACGCTCCGCCCCGCGGTACAGCCGCTCCGCTCCGCGGTACAGCCGCTCCGCTCCGCCTGCTGTACAGAAGCTCCGCCCCGCGGTACAGCCGCTCCGCTCCGCTCCGCGGTACAGAAGCTCCGCCCCGCGGTACAGCCGCTCCGCTCCGCCCGCGGTACAGAAGCTCCGCCCCGCGGTACAGCCGCTCCGCTCCGCCCCGCGGTACAGCCGCTCCGCTCCGCCCCGCGGTACAGCCGCTCCGCTCCGCCCCGCGGTACAGCCGCTCCGCTCCGCCTGCTGTACAGAAGCTCCGCCCCGCGGTACAGCCGCTCCGCTCCGCCCGCGGTACAGCCGCTCCGCTCCGCCTGCTGTACAGAAGCTCCGCCCCGCGGTACAGCCGCTCCGCTCCGCCTGCTGTACAGAAGCTCCGCCCCGCGGTACAGCCGCTCCGCCCCGCGGTACAGACGCTCCGCCCCGCGGTACAGCCGCTCCGCTCAGCCCCGCGGTACAGACGCTCCGCCCCGCGGTACAGATGCTCCGCTCAGCCCCGCGGTACAGACGCTCCGCTCCGCCTGCTGTACAGAAGCTCCGCCCCGCGGTACAGGCGCTCCGCCCCGCGGTACAGACGCTCCGCCCCGCGGTACAGCCGCTCCGCTCAGCCCCGCGGTACAGATGCTCCGCTCAGCCCCGCGGTACAGATGCTCCGCTCAGCCCCGCGGTACAGACGCTCCGCCCCACGGTACAGCCGCTCCGCCCCGCGGTACAGACGCTCCGCCCCGCGGTACAGATGCTCCGCTCAGCCCCGCGGTACAGACGCTCCGCTCCGCCTGCTGTACAGAAGCTCCGCCCCGCGGTACAGGCGCTCCGCCCCGCGGTACAGACGCTCCGCCTGCTGTACAGAAGCTCCGCCCCGCGGTACAGCCGCTTCGCCCCGCGGTACAGACGCTCCGCCCCGCGGTACAGACGCTCCGCCCCGCGGTACAGACGCTCCGGTCCGCGGTACAGACGCTCCGCCCCGCGGTACAGACGCTACGCCCCCGCGGTACAGACGCTCCGCCCCGCGGTACAGACGCTACGCCCCCGCGGTACAGACGCTACGCCCCCGCGGTACAGACGCTCCGCCCCCCGGTACAGCCGCTCCGCCCCGCGGTACAGACGCTCCGGTCCGCGGTACAGACGCTCCGCCCCGCGGTACAGACGCTACGCCCCGCCCCGCGGTACAGGCGCTCCGCTCCGCGGTACAGACGCTACGCCCCGCCCCGCGGTACAGCCGCTCCGCCCCGCGGTACAGACGCTCCGCCCCGCGGTACAGCCGCTCCGCCCCGCGGTACAGACGCTACGCCCCGCCCCGCGGTACAGCCGCTCCGCCCCGCGGTACAGACGCTCCGCCCCGCGGTACAGCCGCTCCGCCCCGCGGTACAGCCGCTCCGTCCCGCGGTACAGACGCTCCGCCCCGCGGTACAGACGCTCCGGTCCGCGGTACAGACGCTCCGCCCCGCGGTACAGACGCTACGCCCCTCCCCGCGGTACAGACGCTACGCCCCGCCCCGCGGTACAGCCGCTCCGCCCCGCGGTACAGCCGCTCCGCCCCGCGGTACAGACGCTCCGCCCCGCGGTACAGACGCTCCGCCCCGCGGTACAGACGCTCCGCCCCGCGGTACAGACGCTACGCCCCGCCCCGCGGTACAGCCGCTCCGCCCCGCGGTACAGACGCTCCGCCCCGCGGTACAGACGCTCCGCCCCGCTGTACAGACGCTCCGGTCCGCGGTACAGACGCTCCGGTCCGCGGTACAGACGCTCCGCCCCGCGGTACAGACGCTCCGCCCCGCGGTACAGACGCTCCGCCCCGCGGTACAGACGCTCCGGTCCGCGGTACAGACGCTCCGCCCCGCGGTACAGACGCTACGCCCCGCCCCGCGGTACAGACGCTACGCCCCGCGGTACAGCCGCTCCGCCCCGCGGTACAGACGCTCCGCCCCGCGGTACAGACGCTCCGCCCCGCGGTACAGACGCTCCGCCCCGCGGTACAGCCGCTCCGCCCCGCGGTACAGACGCTCCGGTCCGCGGTACAGACGCTCCGCCCCGCGGTACAGCCGCTCCGCCCCGCGGTACAGCCGCTCCGCCCCGCGGTACAGACGCTCCGCCCCGCGGTACAGACGCTCCGCCCCGCGGTACAGACGCTCCGCCCCGCGGTACAGACGCTACGCCCCGCCCCGCGGTACAGCCGCCCCGCCCCGCGGTACAGCCGCTCCGCCCCGCGGTACAGCCGCTCCGCCCCGCGGTACAGCCGCTCCGCCCCGCGGTACAGACGCTCCGCCCCGCGGTACAGCCGCTCCGCCCCGCGGTACAGACGCTCCGCCCCGCGGTACAGACGCTCCGCCCCGCGGTACAGACGCTCCGCCCCGCGGTACAGATGATCCGCTCCGCCCTGCGGTACAGACGCTCCGCCCCGCGGTACAGCCGCTCCGCCCCGCGGTACAGATGATCCGCTCCGCCCTGCGGTACAGACGCTCCGCCCCGCGGTACAGACGCTCCGCTCCGCCCCGCGGTACAGATGATCCGCTCCGCCCTGCGGTACAGACGCTCCGCCCCGCGGTACAGACGCTCCGCTCCGCCCCGCGGTACAGATGATCCGCTCCGCCCTGCGGTACAGACGCTCCGCCCCGCGGTACAGCCGCTCCGCTCCGCCCCGCGGTACAGATGATCCGCTCCGCCCTGCGGTACAGACGCTCCGCCCCGCGGTACAGACGCTCCGCTCCGCCCCGCGGTACAGACGCTCCGCCCCGCGGTACAGACGCTCCGCTCCGCCCCGCGGTACAGACGCTCCGCCCCGCGGTACAGATGATCCGCTCCGCCCCGCGGTACAGATGATCCGCTCCGCCCTGCGGTACAGAAGCTCCGCCCCGCGGTACAGACGCTACGCCCCGCCCCGCGGTACAGCCGCTCCGCTCCGCCCCGCGGTACAGACGCTACGCCCCGCCCCGCGGTACAGCCGCTCCGCTCCGCCCCGCGGTACAGACGCTACGCCCCGCCCCGCGGTACAGACGCTCCGCTCCGCCCCGCGGTACAGATGATCCGCTCCGCCCTGCGGTACAGAAGCTCCGCCCCGCGGTACAGACGCTACGCCCCGCCCCGCGGTACAGACGCTACGCCCCGCCCCGCGGTACAGCCGCTCCGCTCCGCCCCGCGGTACAGACGCTACGCCCCGCCCCGCGGTACAGCCGCTCCGCTCCGCCCCGCGGTACAGCCGCTCCGCTCCGCCCCGCGGTACAGATGCTCCGCTCCGCCCCGCGGTACAGACGCTCCGCCCCGCGGTACAGCCGCTACGCCCCGCGGTACAGACGCCCCGCCCCGCGGTACAGATGCTCCGCTCCGCCCCGCGGTACAGACGCTCCGCCCCGCGGTACAGACGCTCCGCCCCGCGGTACAGATGCTCCGCTCCGCCCCGCGGTACAGACGCTCCGCCCCGCGGTACAGCCGCTACGCCCCGCCCCGCGGTACAGACGCCCCGCCCCGCGGTACAGATGCTCCGCTCCGCCCCGCGGTACAGATGCTCCGCTCCGCCCCGCGGTACAGACGCTCCGCCCCGCGGAACAGACGCTCCGCCCCGCGGTACAGATGCTCCGCTCCGCCCCGCGGTACAGACGCTACGCCCCGCCCCGCGGTACAGACGCTACGCCCCGCCCCGCGGTACAGATGCTCCGCCCCGCGGTACAGATGCTCCGCTCCGCCCCGCGGTACAGACGCTCCGCCCTGCGGAACAGACGCTCCGCCCCGCGGTACAGATGCTCCGCTCCGCCCCGCGGTACAGACGCTCCGCCCCGCGGTACAGACGCTACGCCCCGCCCCGCGGTACAGACGCTACGCCCCGCCCCGCGGTACAGATGCTCCGCCCCGCGGTACAGATGCTCCGCCCCGCCCCGCGGTACAGATGCTCCGCCCCGCGGTACAGACGCTACGCCCCGCGGTACAGATGATCCGCTCCGCTCCGCGGTACAGCCGCTCCGCGGTACAGCCGCTCCGCTCCGCCCCGCGGTACAGCCGCCCTGCTCCGCCCCGCGGTACAGCCGCTCCGCTCCGCCCCGCGGTACAGCCGCTCCGCTCCGCCCCGCGGTACAGCCGCTCCGCTCCGCTCCGCGGTACAGCCGCTCCGCTCCGCCCCGCGGTACAGAAGCTCCGCCCTGCGGTACAGCCGCTCCGCCCTGCGGTACAGCCGCTCCGCCCTGCGGTACAGCCGCTCCGCTCCGCCCCGCGGTACAGCCGCTCCGCTCCGCCCCGCGGTACAGCCGCCCTGCTCCGCCCCGCGGTACACCCGCTCCGCTCCGCCCCGCGGTACAGAAGCTCCGCCCTGCGGTACAGCCGCTCCGCCCCGCGGTACAGCCGCTCCGCCCTGCGGTACAGCCGCTCCGCTCCGCTCCGCGGTACAGCCGCTCCGCCCCGCGGTACAGAAGCTCCGCTCCGCGGTACAGACGCTCCGCCCCGCGGTACAGAAGCTCCGCTCCGCGGTACAGACGCTCCGCCCCGCGGTACAGAAGCTCCGCTCCGCGGTACAGCCGCTCCGCCCTGCGGTACAGACGCTCCGCTCCGCGGTACAGCCGCTCCGCTCCGCGGTACAGCCGCTCCGCTCCGTCCCGCGGTACAGACGCTCCGACCCGCGGTACAGACGCTCCGCCCGCGGTACAGACGCTCCGACCCGCGGTACAGACGCTCCGCTCCGCGGTACAGATGCTCCGCCCCGCGGTACAGATGCCCCGCCCCGCGGTACAGCCGCTCCGCTCCGCGGTACAGACGCTCCGCCCCGCGGTACAGCCGCTCCGCTCCGCGGTACAGACGCTCCGCCCCGCGGTACAGATGCCCCGCCCCGCGGTACAGATGCTTCGCTCCGCCCCGCGGTACAGATGCTCCGCTCCGCCCCGCGGTACAGACGCTCCGCCCCGCGGTACAGACGCTCCGCCCCACGGTACAGATGCTCCGCTCCACCCGCTGTACAGACGCTCCGCCCCACGGTACAGATGCTCCGCTCCACCCGCTGTACAGACGCTCCGCCCCGCGGTACAGATGCTCCGCTCCGCCTGCTGTACAGACGCTCCGCCCCGCGGTACAGACGCTCCGCCCCGCGGTACAGACGCTCCGCCCCGCGGTACAGACGCTCCGCCCCGCGGTACAGACGCTCCGCCCCGCTGTACAGACGCTCCGCCCCGCGGTACAGATGCTCCGCTCCACCCGCTGTACAGACGCTCCGCCCCACGGTACAGATGCTCCGCTCCGCCCCGCGGTACAGACGCTACGCCCCGCCCCGCGGTACAGCCGCTCCGCCCCGCGGTACAGACGCTACGCCCCGCCCCGCGGTACAGACGCTCCGCCCCGCGGTACAGACGCTCCGCCCCGCGGTACAGACGCTACGCCCCGCCCCGCGGTACAGACGCTCCGCCCCACGGTACAGACGCTCCGCCCCGCGGTACAGACGCCCCGCCCCGCGGTACAGACGCTCCGCCCCACGGTACAGATGCTCCGCTCCGCCCCGCGGTACAGCCGCTCCGCCCCGCGGTACAGCCGCTCCGCCCCACGGTACAGATGCTCCGCTCCGCCCCGCGGTACAGCCGCTCCGCCCCGCGGTACAGCCGCTCCGCCCCGCGGTACAGACGCTCCGCCCCACGGTACAGATGCTCCGCTCCGCCTGCTGTACAGACGCTCCGCCCCGCGGTACAGACGCCCCGCCCCGCGGTACAGACGCTCCGCCCCACGGTACAGATGCTCCGCTCCGCCCCGCGGTACAGACGCTCCGCCCCACGGTACAGATGCTCCGCTCCGCCTGCTGTACAGACGCTCCGCTCCGCGGTACAGACGCTCCGCCCCGCGGTACAGACGCCCCGCCCCGCGGTACAGACGCTCCGCCCCACGGTACAGATGCTCCGCTCCGCCCCGCGGTACAGACGCTCCGCCCCGCGGTACAGATGCTCCGCTCCGCCTGCTGTACAGACGCTCCGCCCCGCCCCGCGGTACAGACGCTACGCCCCGCGGTACAGACGCTCCGCCCCGCCCCGCGGTACAGACGCTCCGCCCCGCGGTACAGACGCTCCGCCACACGGTACAGACGCTCCGCCACACGGTACAGACGCTCCGCTCCGCCCCGCGGTACAGACGCTCCGCCCCGCGGTACAGATGCTCCGCTCCGCCCGCGGTACAGATGCTCCGCTCCGCCCGCGGTACAGACGCTCCGCCCGCGGTACAGATGCTCCGCCCCGCGGTACAGATGCTCCGCCCTGCGGTACAGAAGCTCCGCCCTGCGGTACAGAAGCTCCGCCCCGCGGTACAGAAGCTCCGCCCCGCGGTACAGAAGCTCCGCCCTGCGGTACAGAAGCTCCGCCCCGCGGTACAGACGCTCCGCTCCGCCCCGCGGTACAGCCGCTACGCCCCGCGGAACAGAAGCTCCACCCCGCGGTACAGCCGCTCCGCCCTGCGGTACAGAAGCTCCGCCCCGCGGTACAGAAGCTCCGCCCCGCGGTACAGCCGCTCCGCCCCGCGGTACAGAAGCTCCACCCCGCGGTACAGCCGCTCCGCCCCGCGGTACAGCCGCTACGCCCCGCGGAACAGACGCTTCGCCCCGCGCAAGAGACGCTCCGCCCTGCGGTACAGAAGCTCCGCCCTGCGGTACAGAAGCTCCGCCCCGCGGTACAGAAGCTCCGCCCCGCGGTACAGAAGCTCCGCCCTGCGGTACAGAAGCTCCGCCCCGCGGTACAGACGCTCCGCTCCGCCCTGCGGTACAGACGCTCTGCCCGCCCCGCGGTACAGACGCTCCGCCCTGCGGTACAGAAGCTCCGCCCTGCGGTACAGAAGCTCCGCCCTGCGGTACAGAAGCTCCGCCCTGCGGTACAGAAGCTCCGCCCTGCGGTACAGAAGCTCCGCCCTGCGGTACAGAAGCTCCGCCCTGCGGTACAGAAGCTCCGCCCCGCGGTACAGAAGCTCCGCCCTGCGGTACAGAAGCTCCGCCCTGCGGTACAGAAGCTCCGCCCTGCGGTACAGCCGCTCCGCCCTGCGGTACAGATGCTCCGCTCCGCGGTACAGACGCTCCGCCCCGCCCTGCGGTACAGACGCTCCGCCCCGCGGTACAGACGCTCCGCCCCGCCCCGCGGTACAGACGCTCCGCTCCGCGGTACAGCCGCTCCGCCCCGCGGTACAGCCGCCCCGCTCCGCCCCGCGGTACAGCCGCCCCGCTCCGCCCCGCGGTACAGCCGCCCCGCTCCGCCCCGCGGTACAGCCGCTCCACTCCGCCCCGCGGTACAGAAGCTCCGCCCCGCCCCGCGGTACACCCGCTCCACTCCGCCCCGCGGTACAGAAGCTCCGCCCTGCGGTACAGCCGCTCCGCCCTGCGGTACAGCCGCTCCGCCCTGCGGTACAGATGCTCCGCTCCGTCCCGCGGTACAGCCGCTCCGCCCCGCGGTACAGACGCTCCGCTCCGCCCCGCGGTACAGACGCTCCGCCCGCGGTACAGACGCTCCGCCCCGCGGTACAGACGCTCCGCTCCGTCCCGCGGTACAGATGCTCCGCCCCGCGGTACAGACGCTCCGCCCCGCGGTACAGATGCTCCGCCCCGCGGTACAGACGCTCCGTCCCGCGGTACAGATGCTCCGCCCCGCGGTACAGACGCTCCGCCCCGCGGTACAGATGCTCCGCCCTGCGGTACAGACGCTCCGCCCTGCGGTACAGACGCTCCGCCCTGCGGTACAGATGCTCCGTCCCGCGGTACAGACGCTCCGCCCTGCGGTACAGATGCTCCGCCCCGCGGTACAGATGCTCCGCCCCGCGGTACAGACGCTCCGCCCTGCGGTACAGCCGCTCCGCCCCGCGGTACAGCCGCTCCGCCCCGCGGTACAGACGCTCCGACCCGCGGTACAGACGCTCCGCTCCGTCCCGCGGTACAGATGCTCCACCCCGCGGAACAGACGCTCCGCCCTGCGGTACAGACGCTCCGCCCTGCGGTACAGACGCTCCGCCCTGCGGTACAGATGCTCCGTCCCGCGGTACAGACGCTCCGCCCTGCGGTACAGACGCTCCGCCCTGCGGTACAGATGCTCCGCCCCGCGGTACAGACGCTCCGCCCCGCGGTACAGACGCTCCGCCCTGCGGTACAGACGCTCCGTCCCGCGGTACAGATGCTCCGCCCTGCGGTACAGTCGCTCCGCCCCGCGGTACAGACGCTACGCCCTGCGGTACAGACGCTCCGCCCCGCGGTACAGACGCTCCGCCCCGCGGTACAGACGCTCCGCCCTGCGGTACAGCCGCTCCGCCCCGCGGTACAGACGCTCCGACCCGCGGTACAGACGCTCCGCTCCGTCCCGCGGTACAGATGCTCCACCCCGCGGAACAGACGCTCCGCCCTGCGGTACAGACGCTCCGCCCTGCGGTACAGACGCTCCGCCCTGCGGTACAGATGCTCCGTCCCGCGGTACAGACGCTCCGCCCTGCGGTACAGACGCTCCGCCCTGCGGTACAGATGCTCCGCCCCGCGGTACAGACGCTCCGCCCCGCGGTACAGACGCTCCGCCCTGCGGTACAGACGCTCCGTCCCGCGGTACAGATGCTCCGCCCTGCGGTACAGTCGCTCCGCCCCGCGGTACAGACGCTACGCCCCGCGGTACAGACGCTCCGCCCTGCGGTACAGACGCTCCGCCCCGCGGTACAGATGCTCCGCCCCGCGGTACAGATGCTCCGCCCCGCGGTACAGACGCTCCGCCCCGCGGTACAGATGCTCCGCCCCGCGGTACAGACGCTCCGCCCCGCGGTACAGATGCCCCGCCCCGCGGTACAGACGCTCCGCTCCGCGGTACAGACGCTCCGCTCCGCGGTACAGATGCCCCGCCCCGCGGTACAGACGCTCCGCCCGCGGTACAGACGCTCCGCCCGCGGTACAGACGCTCCGGTCCGCGGTACAGACGCTCCGCCCGCGGTACAGACGCTCCGCCCGCGGTACAGACGCTCCGCCCCGCGGTACAGCCGCTCCGGTCCGCGGTACAGACGCTCCGCCCGCGGTACAGACGCTCCGCCCGCGGTACAGACGCTCCGGTCCGCGGTACAGACGCTCCGCCCGCGGTACAGACGCTCCGCCCTGCGGTACAGACGCTCCGCCCCGCGGTACAGACGCTCCGCCCGCGGTACAGATGCCCCGCCCCGCGGTACAGACGCTCCGCCCCGCGGTACAGACGCTCCGCCCCGCGGTACAGACGCTCCGCCCGCGGTACAGATGCCCCGCCCCGCGGTACAGACGCACCGCCCTGCGGTACAGACGCACCGCCCCACGGTACAGATGCTCCGCTCCGCGGTACAGACGCACCGCCCCACGGTACAGACGCACCGCCCCGCGGTACAGACGCTCCGCCCGCGGTACAGATGCTCCGCCCCGCGGTACAGACGCTCCGCTCCGCGGTACAGATGCCCCGCCCCGCGGTACAGACGCTCCGCCCGCGGTACAGACGCTCCGGTCCGCGGTACAGACGCTCCGCCCGCGGTACAGACGCTCCGCCCGCGGTACAGACGCTCCGCCCCGCGGTACAGCCGCACCGCCCTGCGGTACAGACGCTCCGCCCGCGGTACAGATGCCCCGCCCCGCGGTACAGACGCTCCGCCCCGCGGTACAGACGCTCCGCCCCGCGGTACAGACGCTCCGCCCCGCGGTACAGACGCTCCGCCCGCGGTACAGATGCCCCGCCCCGCGGTACAGACGCACCGCCCTGCGGTACAGACGCACCGCCCCACGGTACAGATGCTCCGCTCCGCGGTACAGACGCACCGCCCCACGGTACAGACGCTCCGCCCCGCGGTACAGACGCTCCGCCCCGCGGTACAGACGCTCCGCCCGCGGTACAGATGCCCCGCCCCGCGGTACAGATGCCCCGCCCCGCGGTACAGACGCACCGCCCTGCGGTACAGACGCTCCGCCCGCGGTACAGATGCCCCGCCCCGCGGTACAGATGCCCCGCCCCGCGGTACAGACGCACCGCCCTGCTGTACAGACGCTCCGCCCCGCGGTACAGACGCTACGCCCCGCGGTACAGATGCTCCGCTCCGCCCGCGGTACAGACGCTCCGCCCCGCGGTACAGACGCTCCGCTCCGCGGTACAGACGCTCCGCCCGCGGTACAGACGCTCCGCCCCGCGGTACAGACGCTCCGCTCCGCGGTACAGATGCTCCGCTCCGCCCGCGGTACAGACGCTCCGCCCCGCGGTACAGACGCTCCGCTCCGGCCTGCGGTACAGACGCTCCGCCCCGCGGTACAGACGCTACGCCCCGCGGTACAGACGCTCCGCTCCGCGGTACAGATGCTCCGCTCCGCCCGCGGTACAGACGCTCCGCCCCGCGGTACAGATGCTCCGCCCCGGCCTGCGGTACAGACGCTCCGCTCCGGCCTGCGGTACAGACGCTCCGCCCCGCGGTACAGATGCTCCGCCCCCGCGGTACAGACGCTCCGCCCCGCCCCGCGGTACAGACGCTCCGCTCCGGCCTGCGGTACAGACGCTCCGCCCCGCGGTACAGACGCTACGCCCCACGGTACAGATGCTCCGCTCCGCCCGCGGTACAGACGCTCCGCCCCACGGTACAGATGCTCCGCTCCGCCCGCGGTACAGACGCTCCGCCCCGCGGTACAGACGCTCCGCCCCGCGGTACAGACGCTACGCCCCGCCCCGCGGTACAGACGCTCCGCCCCACGGTACAGATGCTCCGCTCCGCCCGCGGTACAGACGCTCCGCCCCGCGGTACAGACGCTCCGCCCCGCGGTACAGACGCTCCGCCCCACGGTACAGATGCTCCGCTCCGCCCGCGGTACAGACGCTCCGCCCCACGGTACAGATGCTCCGCTCCGCCCGCGGTACAGACGCTCCGCCCCGCGGTACAGACGCTACGCCCCGCGGTACAGATGCTCCGCCCCGCGGTACAGACGCTCCGCCCCGCGGTACAGCCGCTCCGCCCCGCGGTACAGACGCTCCGCCCTGCGGTACAGACGCTCCGCCCCGCGGTACAGCCGCTCCGCCCCGCGGTACAGCCGCTCCGCCCTGCGGTACAGACGCTCCGCCCCACGGTACAGCCGCTCCGCCCCGCGGTACAGCCGCTCCGCCCCGCGGTACAGACGCTCCGCCCCGCGGTACAGACGCTCCGCCCCGCGGTACAGACGCTCCGCCCCGCGGTACAGATGCTCCGCCCCGCGGTACAGACGCTCCGCCCCGCGGTACAGATGCTCCGCCCTGCGGTACAGACGCTCCGCTCCGGCCTGCGGTACAGACGCTCCGCCCCGCGGTACAGATGCTCCGCCCGCGGTACAGACGCTCCGCCCGCGGTACAGACGCTCCGCTCCGGCCTGCGGTACAGACGCTCCGCTCCGCCCGCGGTACAGACGCTCCGCTCCGCCCTGCGGTACAGACGCTCCGCCCCGCGGTACAGACGCTCCGCCCCGCGGTACAGACGCTCCGCCCGCGGTACAGACGCTCCGCCCCGCGGTACAGATGCTCCGCCCCGCGGTACAGACGCTCCGCCCCGCGGTACAGATGCTCCGCCCTGCGGTACAGACGCTCCGCTCCGCGGTACAGATGCTCCGCCCTGCGGTACAGACGCTCCGCTCCGCGGTACAGACGCTCCGCCCCGCGGTACAGATGCTCCGCCCGCGGTACAGACGCTCCGCCCGCGGTACAGACGCTCCGCTCCGCCCCGCGGTACAGACGCTCCGCTCCGGCCTGCGGTACAGACGCTCCGCCCCGCGGTACAGACGCTACGCCCCACGGTACAGATGCTCCGCTCCGCCCGCGGTACAGACGCTCCGCCCCACGGTACAGATGCTCCGCTCCGCCCGCGGTACAGACGCTCCGCCCCGCGGTACAGACGCTCCGCCCCGCGGTACAGACGCTCCGCCCCGCGGTACAGACGCTACGCCCCGCCCCGCGGTACAGACGCTCCGCCCCACGGTACAGATGCTCCGCTCCGCCCGCGGTACAGACGCTCCGCCCCGCGGTACAGACGCTCCGCCCTGCGGTACAGACGCTCCGCCCCGCGGTACAGACGCTCCGCCCCGCGGTACAGACGCTCCGCCCCGCGGTACAGACGCTCCGCCCCGCGGTACAGACGCTCCGCCCCGCGGTACAGACGCTCCGCCCCGCGGTACAGACGCTCCGCCCCGCGGTACAGACGCTCCGCTCCGTCCCGCGGTACAGATGCTCCGCTCCGCGGAACAGACGCTCCGTCCCGCGGTACAGACGCTCCGCCCCGCGGTACAGACGCTCCGCCCCGCGGTACAGACGCTCCGCCCCGCGGTACAGACGCTCCGCCCCGCGGTACAGACGCTCCGTCCCGCGGTACAGACGCTCCGCTCCGTCCCGCGGTACAGATGCTCCGCTCCGCGGAACAGACGCTCCGTCCCGCGGTACAGACGCTCCGCCCCGCGGTACAGACGCTCCGCCCCGCGGTACAGACGCTCCGCCCCGCGGTACAGACGCTCCGCTCCGTCCCGCGGTACAGATGCTCCGCTCCGCGGAACAGACGCTCCGCCCCGCCCGCGGTACAGACGCTCCGCTCCGCGGAACAGACGCTCCGCCCCGCGGTACAGACGCTCCGCCCCGCGGTACAGACGCTCCGCCCCGCGGTACAGACGCTACGCCCCGCGGTACAGACGCTCCGCCCCGCGGTACAGACGCTCCGCCCCGCGGTACAGACGCTCCGCCCCGCGGTACAGACGCTCCGCTCCGTCCCGCGGTACAGATGCTCCGCCCTGCGGTACAGACGCTCCGCCCCGCGGTACAGCCGCTCCGCCCCGCGGTACAGACGCTCCGCCCCGCGGTACAGACGCTCCGCCCCGCGGTACAGACGCTCCGCCCCGCGGTACAGACGCTCCGCTCCGTCCCGCGGTACAGATGCTCCGCCCTGCGGTACAGACGCTCCGCCCTGCGGTACAGACGCCCCGCCCCGCGGTACAGACGCTCCGCCCCGCGGTACAGACGCCCCGCTCCGCGGTACAGACGCTCCGCCCCGCGGTACAGACGCTCCGCCCCGCGGTACAGACGCTCCGCCCCGCGGTACAGACGCTCCGCCCCGCGGTACAGACGCTCCGCCCCGCGGTACAGATGCTCCGCCCTGCGGTACAGACGCTCCGCCCCGCGGTACAGCCGCTCCGCCCCGCGGTACAGATGCTCCGCCCCGCGGTACAGACGCTCCGCCCCGCGGTACAGACGCTCCGCCCCGCGGTACAGATGCTCCGCCCCGCGGTACAGATGCTCCGCTCCGCCCCGCGGTACAGACGCTCCGCCCCGCGGTACAGACGCTCCGCCCCGCGGTACAGCCGCTCCGCCCCGCGGTACAGCCGCTCCGCCCCGCGGTACAGACGCTCCGCCCCGCGGTACAGACGCTCCGCCCCGCGGTACAGACGCTCCGCTCCGCCCCGCGGTACAGACGCTCCGCCCCGCGGTACAGACGCTCCGCTCCGTCCCGCGGTACAGATGCTCCGCCCCGCGGTACAGACGCTCCGCCCCGCGGTACAGACGCTCCGCCCCGCGGTACAGACGCTCCGCCCCGCGGTACAGACGCTCCGCTCCGTCCCGCGGTACAGATGCTCCGCTCCGCGGAACAGACGCTCCGCCCCGCGGTACAGACGCTCCGCCCCACGGTACAGATGCTCCGCTCCGCCCGCGGTACAGACGCTCCGCCCCACGGTACAGATGCTCCGCTCCGCCCGCGGTACAGACGCTTCGCTCCGGCCTGCGGTACAGATGCTCCGCTCCGCCCCACGGTACAGACGCTCCGCCCCACGGTACAGACGCTCCGCCCCACGGTACAGATGCTCCGCTCCGCCCCGCGGTACAGACGCTCCGCCCCACGGTACAGATGCTCCGCTCCGCCCGCGGTACAGATGCTCCGCCCCACGGTACAGACGCTCCGCCCCACGGTACAGATGCTCCGCCCCGCGGTACAGCCGCTCCACCCCACGGTACAGATGCTCCGCTCCGCCCCGCGGTACAGACGCTCCGTCCCGCGGTACAGATGCTCCGCCCGCGGTACAGACGCTCCGCCCCGCCCCGCGGTACAGCCGCTCCGCCCCGCGGTACAGACGCTTCGCTCCGGCCTGCGGTACAGACGCTCCGCCCCACGGTACAGATGCTCCGCTCCGCCCGCGGTACAGATGCTCCGCCCCACGGTACAGACGCTCCGCCCCACGGTACAGATGCTCCGCTCCGCCCGCGGTACAGATGCTCCGCCCCACGGTACAGATGCTCCGCCCCACGGTACAGACGCTCCGCCCCACGGTACAGACGCTCCGCCCCACGGTACAGATGCTCCGCTCCGCCCGCGGTACAGACGCTCCGCCCCGCCCCGCGGTACAGCCGCTCCGCCCCGCGGTACAGACGCTCCGCTCCGCCCGCGGTACAGCCGCTCCGCCCCGCGGTACAGATGCTCCGCTCCGCCCGCGGTACAGACGCTCCGCCCGCGGTACAGACGCTCCGCCCGCGGTACAGACGCTCCGCCCCGCCCCGCGGTACAGCCGCTCCGCCCCGCGGTACAGATGCTCCGCTCCGCCCGCGGTACAGATGCTCCGCTCCGCCCGCGGTACAGATGCTCCGCTCCGCCCGCGGTACAGACGCTCCGCCCGCGGTACAGACGCTCCGCCCGCGGTACAGACGCTCCGCCCCGCCCCGCGGTACAGCCGCTCCGCCCCGCGGTACAGCCGCTCCGCCCCGCGGTACAGATGCTCCGCTCCGCCTGCTGTACAGACGCTCCGCCCCGCGGTACAGCCGCTCCGCTCCGCGGTACAGCCGCTCCGCCCCGCGGTACAGACGCTCCGCCCCGCGGTACAGACGCTCCGCCCGCGGTACAGACGCTCCGCCCCGCGGTACAGCCGCTCCGCCCCGCGGTACAGACGCTCCGCCCCGCGGTACAGACGCTACGCCCCGCGGTACAGACGCTCCGCCCTGCGGTACAGCCGCTCCGCCCTGCGGTACAGGCGCTCCGCTCCGCCCGCGGTACAGACGCTCCGCCCCGCGGTACAGACGCTCCGCCCGCGGTACAGACGCTCCGCCCGCGGTACAGCCGCTCCGCCCGCGGTACAGACGCTCCGCCCGCGGTACAGACGCTCCGCCCGCGGTACAGCCGCTCCGCCCGCGGTACAGAAGCTCATCCCGCTGTACAGCCGCTCCGCCCCGCGATACAGACGCTCCGCTCCGCCCCACAGACGCTCCGCCCCACCCCAAAGACGCTCCGCTCCGGCCCGCGGTACAGACGCTCCGCCCCGCGGTACAGCCGCTCCGCCCTGCGGTACAGACGCTCCGCCCTGCGGTACAGCCGCTCCGCCCCGCCCCGCGGTACAGCCGCTCCGCCCCGCCCCAAAGACGCTCCGCTCCGGCCCGCGGTACAGCCGCTCCGCCCAGCGTTACAGCCGCTGCAAGAGTCTGGATTCTGCAGCTGCGAGAGTCAGGTGTCTGTAGCTGCGAGAGTCAGGTGTCTGTAGCTGAGAGACAGGTTTCTGCAGCTGCGAGAGTCAGGTGTCTGTAGCTGCGAGAGTCTGGATTCTGCAGCTGCGAGAGTCAGGATTCTGCAGCTGAGAGAGTCAGGATTCTGCAGCTGCGAGAGTCAGGTTTCTGCAGCTGCGAGAGTCAGGGTTCTGCAGCTGCGAGAGTCAGGTTTCTGCAGCTGCGAGTCAGGTTTCTGCAGCTGAGAGAGTCAGGATTCTGCAGCTGCGAGCGTCAGGATTCTGCAGCTGCGAGAGTTAGGATTCTGCAGCTGCGAGAGTCAGGATTCTGCAGCTGCGAGAGTCAGGTGTCTGTAGCTGAGAGACAGGTTTCTGCAGCTGCGAGAGTCAGGATTCTGCAGCTGCGAGAGTCAGGTTTCTGCAGCTGCGAGAGTCAGGATTCTGCAGCTGCGAGAGTCAGGATTCTGCAGCTGCGAGAGTCAGGTGTCTGTAGCTGAGAGACAGGTTTCTGCAGCTGCGAGAGTCAGGTTTCTGCAGCTGCGAGAGTCAGGTGTCTGTAGCTGAGAGACAGGTTTCTGCAGCTGCGAGAGTCAGGATTCTGCAGCTGCGAGAGTCAGGTTTCTGCAGCTGCGAGAGTCAGGATTCTGCAGCTGCGAGAGACAGGTTTCTGCAGCTGCGAGAGTCAGGTTTCTGCAGCTGCGAGAGTCAGGTTTCTGCAGCTACGAGAGTCAGGATTCTGCAGCTGCGAGAGACAGGTTTCTGCAGCTGCGAGAGTCAGTTTTCTGCAGCTGCGAGAGTCAGGTATCTGTAGCTGAGAGACAGGTTTCTGCAGCTGCGAGAGTCAGGATTCTGCAGCTGCGAGAGTCAGGTGTCTGTAGCTGAGAGACTGGTTTCTGCAGCTGCGAGAGTCAGGATTCTGCAGCTGCGAGAGTCAGGTTTCTGTAGCTGAGAGACAGGTGTCTGTAGCTGCGAGAGTCAGGTTTCTGCAGCTGCGAGAGACAGGATTCTGCAGCTGCGAGAGACAGGTTTCTGCAGCTGCGAGAGTCAGGTTTCTGCAGCTGCGAGAGTCAGGTTTCTGCAGCTGCGAGAGTCAGGTTTCTGCAGCTGCGAGAGTCAGGTTTCTGTAGCTGCGAGAGTCAGGATTCTGCAGCTGCGAGAGTCAGGATTCTGCAGCTGAGAGAGTCAGGATTCTGCAGCTGCGAGAGTCAGGTGTCTGTAGCTGCGAGAGTCAGGATTCTGCAGCTGCGAGAGTCAGGATTCTGCAGCTGAGAGAGTCAGGATTCTGCAGCTGCGAGAGTCAGGTTTCTGCAGCTGCGAGAGTCAGGTTTCTGCAGCTGCGAGAGTCAGGATTCTGCAGCTGCGAGAGTCAGGTTTCTGCAGCTGCGAGAGTCAGGTGTCTGTAGCTGAGAGACAGGTTTCTGCAGCTGCGAGAGTCAGGTGTCTGTAGCTGCGAGAGTCAGGTTTCTGCAGCTGTGAGAGTCTGGATTCTGCAGCTGCGAGAGTCAGGTGTCTGTAGCTGAGAGACAGGTTTCTGCAGCTGCGAGTCAGGTTTCTGCAGCTGCGAGAGTCAGGATTCTGCAGCTGCGAGAGTCAGGATTCTGCAACTGCGAGAGTCAGGTTTCTGCAGCTGCGAGAGTCTGGATTCTGCAGCTGCGAGAGTCTGGATTCTGCAGCTGCGAGAGTCAGGTTTCTGCAGCTGCGAGAGTCAGGATTCTGCAGCTGCGAGAGTCAGGATTCTGCAGCTGCGAGAGTCTGGATTCTGCAGCTGCGAGAGTCTGGATTCTGCAGCTGCGAGAGTCTGGATTCTGCAGCTGCGAGAGTCAGGTTTCTGCAGCTGCGAGAGTCAGGTTTCTGCAGCTGTGAGAGTCAGGTGTCTGTAGCTGAGAGACAGGTTTCTGCAGCTGAGAGAGTCAGGATTCTGCAGCTGCGAGAGTCAGGTTTCTGCAGCTGCGAGAGTCAGGTTTCTGCAGCTGCGAGAGTCAGGTGTCTGTAGCTGAGAGACAGGTTTATGCAGCTGCAAGAGTCAGGATTCTGCAGCTGCGAGAGTCAGGATTCTGCAGCTGAGACAGGTTTCTGCAGCTGCGAGAGTCAGGATTCTGCAGCTGCGAGAGTCAGGTGTCTGTAGCTGAGAGACAGGTTTCTGCAGCTGCGAGAGTCAGGTGTCAGTAGCTGCGAAAGTCAGGTGTCTGTAGCCGAGAGACAGGTTTCTGCAGCTGCGAGAGTCAGGATTCTGCAGCTGCGAGAGTCAGGTGTCTGTAGCTGAGACACAGGTTTCTGCAGCTGCGAAAGTCAGGTGTCTGTAGCTGAGAGACAGGTTTCTGCAGCTGCGAGAGTCAGGATTCTGCAGCTGCGAGAGTCAGGTGTCTGTAGCTGAGAGACAGGTTTCTGCAGCTGCGAGAGTCAGGTGTCTGTAGCTGAGAGTCAGGTGTCTGCAGCTGCGAGAGTCAGGTGTCTGTAGCTGAGAGACAGGTTTCTGCAGCTGCGAGAGTCAGGTTTCTGCAGCTGTGAGAGTCAGGTGTCTGTAGCTGAGAGTCAGGATTCTGCAGCTGCGAGAGTCAGGTGTCTGTAGCTGAGAGACACGTTTCTGCAGCTGCGAGAGTCAGGTGTCTGTAGCTGAGAGTCAGGTGTCTGCAGCTGCGAGAGTCAGGTGTCTGTAGCTGAGAGACAGGTTTCTGCAGCTGCGAGAGTCAGGTTTCTGCAGCTGTGAGAGTCAGGTGTCTGTAGCTGAGAGACAGGTTTCTGCAGCTGAGAGAGTCAGGATTCTGCAGCTGCGAGAGTCAGGTTTCTGCAGCTGCGAGAGTCAGGTGTCTGTAGCTGAGAGACAGGTTTAGGCAGCTGCAAGAGTCAGGATTCTGCAGCTGCGAGAGTCAGGATTCTGCAGCTGAGACAGGTTTCTGCAGCTGCGAGAGTCAGGATTCTGCAGCTGCGAGAGTCAGGTGTCTGTAGCTGAGAGACAGGTTTCTGCAGCTGCGAGAGTCAGGTGTCAGTAGCTGCGAAAGTCAGGTGTCTGTAGCTGCGAAAGTCAGGTTTCTGCAGCTGCGAGAGTCAGGTTTCTGTAGCTGCGAGAGTCAGGATTCTGCAGCTGCGAGAGTCAGGATTCTGCAGCTGCGAGAGTCAGGATTCTGCAGCTGCGAGTGTCAGGATTCTGCAGCTGCGAGAGTCAGGTGTCTGTACCTGAGAGACAGGTTTCTGCAGCTGCGAGAGTCAGGTATCTGTAGCTGAGAGACAGGTTTCTGCAGCTGCGAGAGTCAGGTTTCTGCAGCTGCGAGAGTCAGGATTCTGCAGCTGCGAGAGTCAGGATTCTGCAGCTGCGAGAGTCAGGTGTCTGTAGCTGAGAGACAGGTTTCTGCAGCTGAGAGAGTCAGGATTCTGCAGCTGCGAGAGTCAGGTGTCTGTAGCTGAGAGACAGGTTTCTGCAGCTGCGAGAGTCAGGATTCTGCAGCTGCGAGAGTCAAGGTTTCTGCAGCTGCGAGAGTCAGGATTCTGCAGCTGCGAGAGTCAGGTTTCTGCAGCTGCGAGAGTCAGGATTCTGCAGCTGCGAGAGTCAGGTGTCTGTAGCTGAGAGAGTCAGGTGTCTGTAGCTGAGAGACAGGTTTCTGCAGCTGCGAGAGTCAGGTGTCTGTAGCTGCGAGAGTCAGGTTTCTGCAGCTGCGAGAGTCAGGTGTCAGTAGCTGAGAGACAGGTTTCTGTAGCTGCGAGAGTCAGGATTCTGCAGCTGCAAGAGTCAGGTTTCTGCAGATGCGAGAGTCAGGTTTCTGCAGCTGCGAGAGTCAGGTTTCTGCAGCTGCGAGAGTCAGGATTCTGCAGCTGCGAGAGTCAGGATTCTGCAGCTGAGAGAGTCAGGTGTCTGTAGCTGAGAGACAGGTTTCTGCAGCTGCGAGAGTCAGGTGTCTGTAGCTGCGAGAGTCAGGTTTCTGCAGCTGCGAGAGTCAGGTTTCTGCAGCTGCGAGAGTCAGGTGTCTGTAGCTGAGAGACAGGTTTCTGCAGCTGCGAGAGTCAGGATTCTGCAGCTGCGAGAGTCAGGTTTCTGCAGCTGCGAGAGTCAGGATTCTGCAGCTGCGAGAGTCAGGATTCTGCAGCTGCGAGAGTCAGGTGTCTGTAGCTGAGAGACAGGTTTCTGCAGCTGCAAGAGTCAGGTTTCTGCAGCTGCGAGAGTCAGGTTTCTGTAGCTGAGAGACAGGTTTCTGCAGCTGCGAGAGTCAGGATTCTGCAGCTGCGAGAGTCAGGTGTCTGTAGCTGCGAAAGTCAGGTGTCTGTAGCTGAGAGACAGGTTTCTGCAGCTGCGAGAGTCAGGATTCTGCAGCTGCGAGAGTCAGGTGTCTGTAGCTGAGAGACAGGTTTCTGCAGCTGCGAGAGTCAGGATTCTGCAGCTGCGAGAGTCAAGGTTTCTGCAGCTGCGAGAGTCAGGATTCTGCAGCTGCGAGAGTCAGGTTTCTGCAGCTGCGAGAGTCAGGATTCTGCAGCTGCGAGAGTCAGGTGTCTGTAGCTGAGAGTCAGGTGTCTGCAGCTGCGAGAGTCAGGTGTCTGTAGCTGAGAGACAGGTTTCTGCAGCTGCGAGAGTCAGGTTTCTGCAGCTGTGAGAGTCAGGTGTCTGTAGCTGAGAGTCAGGATTCTGCAGCTGCGAGAGTCAGGTGTCTGTAGCTGAGACACGTTTCTGCAGCTGCGAGAGTCAGGTGTCTGTAGCTGAGAGTCAGGTGTCTGCAGCTGCGAGAGTCAGGTTTCTGCAGCTGTGAGAGTCAGGTGTCTGTAGCTGAGAGACAGGTTTCTGCAGCTGAGAGAGTCAGGATTCTGCAGCTGCGAGAGTCAGGTTTCTGCAGCTGCGAGAGTCAGGTGTCTGTAGCTGAGAGACAGGTTTAGGCAGCTGCAAGAGTCAGGATTCTGCAGCTGCGAGAGTCAGGATTCTGCAGCTGAGACAGGTTTCTGCAGCTGCGAGAGTCAGGATTCTGCAGCTGCGAGAGTCAGGTGTCTGTAGCTGAGAGAGTCAGGTGTCTGTAGCTGAGAGAGTCAGGTGTCTGTAGCTGCGAAAGTCAGGTGTCTGTAGCTGCGAAAGTCAGGTTTCTGCAGCTGCGAGAGTCAGGTTTCTGTAGCTGCGAGAGTCAGGATTCTGCAGCTGCGAGAGTCAGGATTCTGCAGCTGCGAGAGTCAGGATTCTGCAGCTGCGAGTGTCAGGATTCTGCAGCTGCGAGAGTCAGGTGTCTGTACCTGAGAGACAGGTTTCTGCAGCTGCGAAAGTCAGGTGTCTGTTGCTGCGAGAGTCAGGATTCTGCAGCTGCGAGAGTCAGGATTCTGCAGCTGAGTCAGGATTCTGCAGCTGCGAGAGTCAGGATTCTGCAGCTGCGAGAGTCAGGATTCTGCAGCTGCGAGAGTCAGGTATCTGTAGCTGAGAGACAGGTTTCTGCAGCTGCGAGAGTCAGGTGTCTGTAGCTGCGAAAGTCAGGTGTCAGTAGCTGAGAGACAGGTTTCTGCAGCTGCGAGAGTCAGGTTTCTGCAGCTGCGAGAGTCAGGTTTCTGCAGCTGCGAGAGTCAGGATTCTGCAGCTGCGAGAGTCAGGATTCTGCAGCTGCGAGAGTCAGGTGTCTGTAGCTGAGAGACAGGTTTCTGCAGCTGAGAGAGTCAGGATTCTGCAGCTGCGAGAGTCAGGTGTCTGTAGCTGAGAGACAGGTTTCTGCAGCTGCGAGAGTCAGGATTCTGCAGCTGCGAGAGTCAAGGTTTCTGCAGCTGCGAGAGTCAGGATTCTGCAGCTGCGAGAGTCAGGTTTCTGCAGCTGCGAGAGTCAGGATTCTGCAGCTGCGAGAGTCAGGTGTCTGTAGCTGAGAGACAGGTTTCTGCAGCTGCGAGAGTCAGGTGTCAGTAGCTGAGAGACAGGTTTCTGTAGCTGCGAGAGTCAGGATTCTGCAGCTGCAAGAGTCAGGTTTCTGCAGCTGCGAGAGTCAGGTTTCTGCAGCTGCGAGAGTCAGGTTTCTGCAGCTGCGAGAGTCAGGATTCTGCAGCTGCGAGAGTCAGGATTCTGCAGCTGAGAGAGTCAGGTGTCTGTAGCTGAGAGACAGGTTTCTGCAGCTGCGAGAGTCAGGTGTCTGTAGCTGCGAGAGTCAGGTTTCTGCAGCTGCGAGAGTCAGGTTTCTGCAGCTGCGAGAGTCAGGTGTCTGTAGCTGAGAGACAGGTTTCTGCAGCTGCGAGAGTCAGGATTCTGCAGCTGCGAGAGTCAGGTTTCTGCAGCTGCGAGAGTCAGGATTCTGCAGCTGCGAGAGTCAGGATTCTGCAGCTGCGAGAGTCAGGATTCTGCAGCTGCGAGAGTCAGGTGTCTGTAGCTGAGAGACAGGTTTCTGCAGCTGCAAGAGTCAGGTTTCTGCAGCTGCGAGAGTCAGGTTTCTGTAGCTGAGAGACAGGTTTCTGCAGCTGCGAGAGTCAGGATTCTGCAGCTGCGAGAGTCAGGTGTCTGTAGCTGCGAAAGTCAGGTGTCTGTAGCTGAGAGACAGGTTTCTGCAGCTGCGAGAGTCAGGATTCTGCAGCTGCGAGAGTCAGGATTCTGCAGCTGCGAGAGTCAGGTGTCTGTAGCTGAGAGACAGGTTTCTGCAGCTGCGAGAGTCAGGATTCTGCAGCTGCGAGAGTCAAGGTTTCTGCAGCTGCGAGAGTCAGGATTCTGCAGCTGCGAGAGTCAGGTTTCTGCAGCTGCGAGAGTCAGGTTTCTGCAGCTGCGAGAGTCAGGATTCTGCAGCTGCGAGAGTCAGGTGTCTGTAGCTGAGAGACAGGTTTCTGCAGCTGCGAGAGTCAGGTGTCAGTAGCTGAGAGACAGGTTTCTGTAGCTGAGAGACAGGATTCTGCAGCTGCGAGAGTCAGGTTTCTGCAGCTGTGAGAGTCAGGTGTCTGTAGCTGAGAGTCAGGATTCTGCAGCTGCGAGAGTCAGGTGTCTGTAGCTGAGAGACACGTTTCTGCAGCTGCGAGAGTCAGGTGTCTGTAGCTGAGAGTCAGGTGTCTGCAGCTGCGAGAGTCAGGTGTCTGTAGCTGAGAGACAGGTTTCTGCAGCTGCGAGAGTCAGGTTTCTGCAGCTGTGAGAGTCAGGTGTCTGTAGCTGAGAGACAGGTTTCTGCAGCTGAGAGAGTCAGGATTCTGCAGCTGCGAGTCAGGTTTCTGCAGCTGCGAGAGTCAGGTGTCTGTAGCTGAGAGACAGGTTTATGCAGCTGCAAGAGTCAGGATTCTGCAGCTGCGAGAGTCAGGATTCTGCAGCTGCGAGAGTCAGGTGTCTGTAGCTGAGAGACAGGTTTCTGCAGCTGCGAGAGTCAGGTGTCAGTAGCTGCGAAAGTCAGGTGTCTGTAGCTGCGAAAGTCAGGTTTCTGCAGCTGCGAGAGTCAGGTTTCTGTAGCTGCGAGAGTCAGGATTCTGCAGCTGCGAGAGTCAGGATTCTGCAGCTGCGAGAGTCAGGATTCTGCAGCTGCGAGTGTCAGGATTCTGCAGCTGCGAGAGTCAGGTGTCTGTACCTGAGAGACAGGTTTCTGCAGCTGCGAAAATCAGGTGTCTGCAGCTGCGAGAGTCAGGATTCTGCAGCTGAGTCAGGATTCTGCAGCTGCGAGAGTCAGGATTCTGCAGCTGCGAGAGTCAGGATTCTGCAGCTGCGAGAGTCAGGTATCTGTAGCTGAGAGACAGGTTTCTGCAGCTGCGAGAGTCAGGTGTCAGTAGCTGAGAGACAGGTTTCTGTAGCTGCGAGAGTCAGGATTCTGCAGCTGCAAGAGTCAGGTTTCTGCAGATGCGAGAGTCAGGTTTCTGCAGCTGCGAGAGTCAGGTTTCTGCAGCTGCGAGAGTCAGGATTCTGCAGCTGCGAGAGTCAGGATTCTGCAGCTGAGAGAGTCAGGTGTCTGTAGCTGAGAGACAGGTTTCTGCAGCTGCGAGAGTCAGGTGTCTGTAGCTGCGAGAGTCAGGTTTCTGCAGCTGCGAGAGTCAGGTTTCTGCAGCTGCGAGAGTCAGGTGTCTGTAGCTGAGAGACAGGTTTCTGCAGCTGCGAGAGTCAGGATTCTGCAGCTGCGAGAGTCAGGTTTCTGCAGCTGCGAGAGTCAGGATTCTGCAGCTGCGAGAGTCAGGATTCTGCAGCTGCGAGAGTCAGGATTCTGCAGCTGCGAGAGTCAGGTGTCTGTAGCTGAGAGACAGGTTTCTGCAGCTGCAAGAGTCAGGTTTCTGCAGCTGCGAGAGTCAGGTTTCTGTAGCTGAGAGACAGGTTTCTGCAGCTGCGAGAGTCAGGATTCTGCAGCTGCGAGAGTCAGGTGTCTGTAGCTGCGAAAGTCAGGTGTCTGTAGCTGAGAGACAGGTTTCTGCAGCTGCGAGAGTCAGGATTCTGCAGCTGCGAGAGTCAGGTGTCTGTAGCTGCGAAAGTCAGGTGTCTGTAGCTGAGAGACAGGTTTCTGCAGCTGCGAGAGTCAGGATTCTGCAGCTGCGAGAGTCAGGTGTCTGTAGCTGAGAGACAGGTTTCTGCAGCTGCGAGAGTCAGGATTCTGCAGCTGCGAGAGTCAAGGTTTCTGCAGCTGCGAGAGTCAGGATTCTGCAGCTGCGAGAGTCAGGTTTCTGCAGCTGCGAGAGTCAGGATTCTGCAGCTGCGAGAGTCAGGTGTCTGTAGCTGAGAGTCAGGTGTCTGCAGCTGCGAGAGTCAGGTGTCTGTAGCTGAGAGACAGGTTTCTGCAGCTGCGAGAGTCAGGTTTCTGCAGCTGTGAGAGTCAGGTGTCTGTAGCTGAGAGTCAGGATTCTGCAGCTGCGAGAGTCAGGTGTCTGTAGCTGAGACACGTTTCTGCAGCTGCGAGAGTCAGGTGTCTGTAGCTGAGAGTCAGGTGTCTGCAGCTGCGAGAGTCAGGTGTCTGTAGCTGAGAGACAGGTTTCTGCAGCTGCGAGAGTCAGGTTTCTGCAGCTGTGAGAGTCAGGTGTCTGTAGCTGAGAGACAGGTTTCTGCAGCTGAGAGAGTCAGGATTCTGCAGCTGCGAGAGTCAGGTTTCTGCAGCTGCGAGAGTCAGGTGTCTGTAGCTGAGAGACAGGTTTAGGCAGCTGCAAGAGTCAGGATTCTGCAGCTGCGAGAGTCAGGATTCTGCAGCTGAGACAGGTTTCTGCAGCTGCGAGAGTCAGGATTCTGCAGCTGCGAGAGTCAGGTGTCTGTAGCTGAGAGAGTCAGGTGTCTGTAGCTGAGAGAGTCAGGTGTCAGTAGCTGCGAAAGTCAGGTGTCTGTAGCTGCGAAAGTCAGGTTTCTGCAGCTGCGAGAGTCAGGTTTCTGTAGCTGCGAGAGTCAGGATTCTGCAGCTGCGAGAGTCAGGATTCTGCAGCTGCGAGAGTCAGGATTCTGCAGCTGCGAGTGTCAGGATTCTGCAGCTGCGAGAGTCAGGTGTCTGTACCTGAGAGACAGGTTTCTGCAGCTGCGAAAGTCAGGTGTCTGTTGCTGCGAGAGTCAGGATTCTGCAGCTGCGAGAGTCAGGATTCTGCAGCTGAGTCAGGATTCTGCAGCTGCGAGAGTCAGGATTCTGCAGCTGCGAGAGTCAGGATTCTGCAGCTGCGAGAGTCAGGTATCTGTAGCTGAGAGACAGGTTTCTGCAGCTGCGAGAGTCAGGTGTCTGTAGCTGCGAAAGTCAGGTGTCAGTAGCTGAGAGACAGGTTTCTGCAGCTGCGAGAGTCAGGTTTCTGCAGCTGCGAGAGTCAGGTTTCTGCAGCTGCGAGAGTCAGGATTCTGCAGCTGCGAGAGTCAGGATTCTGCAGCTGCGAGAGTCAGGTGTCTGTAGCTGAGAGACAGGTTTCTGCAGCTGAGAGAGTCAGGATTCTGCAGCTGCGAGAGTCAGGTGTCTGTAGCTGAGAGACAGGTTTCTGCAGCTGCGAGAGTCAGGATTCTGCAGCTGCGAGAGTCAAGGTTTCTGCAGCTGCGAGAGTCAGGATTCTGCAGCTGCGAGAGTCAGGTTTCTGCAGCTGCGAGAGTCAGGATTCTGCAGCTGCGAGAGTCAGGTGTCTGTAGCTGAGAGACAGGTTTCTGCAGCTGCGAGAGTCAGGTGTCAGTAGCTGAGAGACAGGTTTCTGTAGCTGCGAGAGTCAGGATTCTGCAGCTGCAAGAGTCAGGTTTCTGCAGCTGCGAGAGTCAGGTTTCTGCAGCTGCGAGAGTCAGGTTTCTGCAGCTGCGAGAGTCAGGATTCTGCAGCTGCGAGAGTCAGGATTCTGCAGCTGAGAGAGTCAGGTGTCTGTAGCTGAGAGACAGGTTTCTGCAGCTGCGAGAGTCAGGTGTCTGTAGCTGCGAGAGTCAGGTTTCTGCAGCTGCGAGAGTCAGGTTTCTGCAGCTGCGAGAGTCAGGTGTCTGTAGCTGAGAGACAGGTTTCTGCAGCTGCGAGAGTCAGGATTCTGCAGCTGCGAGAGTCAGGTTTCTGCAGCTGCGAGAGTCAGGATTCTGCAGCTGCGAGAGTCAGGATTCTGCAGCTGCGAGAGTCAGGTGTCTGTAGCTGAGAGACAGGTTTCTGCAGCTGCAAGAGTCAGGTTTCTGCAGCTGCGAGAGTCAGGTTTCTGTAGCTGAGAGACAGGTTTCTGCAGCTGCGAGAGTCAGGATTCTGCAGCTGCGAGAGTCAGGTGTCTGTAGCTGCGAAAGTCAGGTGTCTGTAGCTGAGAGACAGGTTTCTGCAGCTGCGAGAGTCAGGATTCTGCAGCTGCGAGAGTCAGGATTCTGCAGCTGCGAGAGTCAGGTGTCTGTAGCTGAGAGACAGGTTTCTGCAGCTGCGAGAGTCAGGATTCTGCAGCTGCGAGAGTCAAGGTTTCTGCAGCTGCGAGAGTCAGGATTCTGCAGCTGCGAGAGTCAGGTTTCTGCAGCTGCGAGAGTCAGGTTTCTGCAGCTGCGAGAGTCAGGATTCTGCAGCTGCGAGAGTCAGGTGTCTGTAGCTGAGAGACAGGTATCTGCAGCTGCGAGAGTCAGGTGTCAGTAGCTGAGAGACAGGTTTCTGTAGCTGAGAGACAGGATTCTGCAGCTGCGAGAGTCAGGTTTCTGCAGCTGTGAGAGTCAGGTGTCTGTAGCTGAGAGTCAGGATTCTGCAGCTGCGAGAGTCAGGTGTCTGTAGCTGAGAGACACGTTTCTGCAGCTGCGAGAGTCAGGTGTCTGTAGCTGAGAGTCAGGTGTCTGCAGCTGCGAGAGTCAGGTGTCTGTAGCTGAGAGACAGGTTTCTGCAGCTGCGAGAGTCAGGTTTCTGCAGCTGTGAGAGTCAGGTGTCTGTAGCTGAGAGACAGGTTTCTGCAGCTGAGAGAGTCAGGATTCTGCAGCTGCGAGTCAGGTTTCTGCAGCTGCGAGAGTCAGGTGTCTGTAGCTGAGAGACAGGTTTATGCAGCTGCAAGAGTCAGGATTCTGCAGCTGCGAGAGTCAGGATTCTGCAGCTGAGACAGGTTTCTACAGCTGCGAGAGTCAGGATTCTGCAGCTGCGAGAGTCAGGTGTCTGTAGCTGAGAGACAGGTTTCTGCAGCTGCGAGAGTCAGGTGTCAGTAGCTGCGAAAGTCAGGTGTCTGTAGCTGCGAAAGTCAGGTTTCTGCAGCTGCGAGAGTCAGGTTTCTGTAGCTGCGAGAGTCAGGATTCTGCAGCTGCGAGAGTCAGGATTCTGCAGCTGCGAGAGTCAGGATTCTGCAGCTGCGAGTGTCAGGATTCTGCAGCTGCGAGAGTCAGGTGTCTGTACCTGAGAGACAGGTTTCTGCAGCTGCGAAAATCAGGTGTCTGCAGCTGCGAGAGTCAGGATTCTGCAGCTGAGTCAGGATTCTGCAGCTGCGAGAGTCAGGATTCTGCAGCTGCGAGAGTCAGGATTCTGCAGCTGCGAGAGTCAGGTATCTGTAGCTGAGAGACAGGTTTCTGCAGCTGCGAGAGTCAGGTGTCTGTAGCTGCGAAAGTCAGGTGTCAGTAGCTGAGAGACAGGTTTCTGCAGCTGCGAGAGTCAGGTTTCTGCAGCTGCGAGAGTCAGGTTTCTGCAGCTGCGAGAGTCAGGATTCTGCAGCTGCGAGAGACAGGATTCTGCAGCTGCGAGAGTCAGGTGTCTGTAGCTGAGAGACAGGTTTCTGCAGCTGAGAGAGTCAGGATTCTGCAGCTGCGAGAGTCAGGTGTCTGTAGCTGAGAGACAGGTTTCTGCAGCTGCGAGAGTCAGGATTCTGCAGCTGCGAGAGTCAAGGTTTCTGCAGCTGCGAGAGTCAGGATTCTGCAGCTGCGAGAGTCAGGTTTCTGCAGCTGCGAGAGTCAGGATTCTGCAGCTGCGAGAGTCAGGTGTCTGTAGCTGAGAGACAGGTTTCTGCAGCTGCGAGAGTCAGGTGTCAGTAGCTGAGAGACAGGTTTCTGTAGCTGCGAGAGTCAGGATTCTGCAGCTGCAAGAGTCAGGTTTCTGCAGCTGCGAGAGTCAGGTTTCTGCAGCTGCGAGAGTCAGGTTTCTGCAGCTGCGAGAGTCAGGTTTCTGCAGCTGCGAGAGTCAGGATTCTGCAGCTGCGAGAGTCAGGATTCTGCAGCTGAGAGAGTCAGGTGTCTGTAGCTGAGAGACAGGTTTCTGCAGCTGCGAGAGTCAGGTGTCTGTAGCTGCGAGAGTCAGGTTTCTGCAGCTGCGAGAGTCAGGTTTCTGCAGCTGCGAGAGTCAGGTTTCTGCAGCTGCGAGAGTCAGGTGTCTGTAGCTGAGAGACAGGTTTCTGCAGCTGCGAGAGTCAGGATTCTGCAGCTGCGAGAGTCAGGTTTCTGCAGCTGCGAGAGTCAGGATTCTGCAGCTGCGAGAGTCAGGATTCTGCAGCTGCGAGAGTCAGGTGTCTGTAGCTGAGAGACAGGTTTCTGCAGCTGCAAGAGTCAGGTTTCTGCAGCTGCGAGAGTCAGGTTTCTGTAGCTGAGAGACAGGTTTCTGCAGCTGCGAGAGTCAGGATTCTGCAGCTGCGAGAGTCAGGTGTCTGTAGCTGCGAAAGTCAGGTGTCTGTAGCTGAGAGACAGGTTTCTGCAGCTGCGAGAGTCAGGATTCTGCAGCTGCGAGAGTCAGGTGTCTGTAGCTGAGAGACAGGTTTCTGCAGCTGCGAGAGTCAGGATTCTGCAGCTGCGAGAGTCAAGGTTTCTGCAGCTGCGAGAGTCAGGATTCTGCAGCTGCGAGAGTCAGGTTTCTGCAGCTGCGAGAGTCAGGATTCTGCAGCTGCGAGAGTCAGGTGTCTGTAGCTGAGAGACAGGTTTCTGCAGCTGCGAGAGTCAGGTGTCAGTAGCTGAGAGACAGGTTTCTGTAGCTGAGAGACAGGATTCTGCAGCTGCGAGAGTCAGGATTCTGCAGCTGCAAGAGTCAGGTTTCTGCAGCTGCGAGAGTCAGGTTTCTGCAGCTGCGAGAGTCAGGTTTCTGCAGCTGCGAGAGTCAGGATTCTGCAGCTGCGAGAGTCAGGATTCTGCAGCTGAGAGAGTCAGGTGTCTGTAGCTGAGAGACAGGTTTCTGCAGCTGCGAGAGTCAGGTTTCTGCAGCTGCGAGAGTCAGGTTTCTGCAGCTGCGAGAGTCAGGATTCTGCAGCTGCGAGAGTCAGGATTCTGCAGCTGCGAGAGTCAGGTGTCTGTAGCTGAGAGACAGGTTTCTGCAGCTGAGAGAGTCAGGATTCTGCAGCTGCGAGAGTCAGGTGTCTGTAGCTGAGAGACAGGTTTCTGCAGCTGCGAGAGTCAGGATTCTGCAGCTGCGAGAGTCAAGGTTTCTGCAGCTGCGAGAGTCAGGATTCTGCAGCTGCGAGAGTCAGGTTTCTGCAGCTGCGAGAGTCAGGATTCTGCAGCTGCGAGAGTCAGGTGTCTGTAGCTGAGAGACAGGTTTCTGCAGCTGCGAGAGTCAGGTGTCAGTAGCTGAGAGACAGGTTTCTGTAGCTGCGAGAGTCAGGATTCTGCAGCTGCAAGAGTCAGGTTTCTGCAGCTGCGAGAGTCAGGTTTCTGCAGCTGCGAGAGTCAGGTTTCTGCAGCTGCGAGAGTCAGGTTTCTGCAGCTGCGAGAGTCAAGATTCTGCAGCTGCGAGAGTCAGGATTCTGCAGCTGAGAGAGTCAGGTGTCTGTAGCTGAGAGACAGGTTTCTGCAGCTGCGAGAGTCAGGTGTCTGTAGCTGCGAGAGTCAGGTTTCTGCAGCTGCGAGAGTCAGGTTTCTGCAGCTGCGAGAGTCAGGTGTCTGTAGCTGAGAGACAGGTTTCTGCAGCTGCGAGAGTCAGGATTCTGCAGCTGCGAGAGTCAGGTTTCTGCAGCTGCGAGAGTCAGGATTCTGCAGCTGCGAGAGTCAGGATTCTGCAGCTGCGAGAGTCAGGATTCTGCAGCTGCGAGAGTCAGGTGTCTGTAGCTGAGAGACAGGTTTCTGCAGCTGCAAGAGTCAGGTTTCTGCAGCTGCGAGAGTCAGGTTTCTGTAGCTGAGAGACAGGTTTCTGCAGCTGCGAGAGTCAGGATTCTGCAGCTGCGAGAGTCAGGTGTCTGTAGCTGCGAAAGTCAGGTGTCTGTAGCTGAGAGACAGGTTTCTGCAGCTGCGAGAGTCAGGATTCTGCAGCTGCGAGAGTCAGGTGTCTGTAGCTGAGAGACAGGTTTCTGCAGCTGCGAGAGTCAGGATTCTGCAGCTGCGAGAGTCAAGGTTTCTGCAGCTGCGAGAGTCAAGGTTTCTGCAGCTGCGAGAGTCAGGATTCTGCAGCTGCGAGAGTCAGGTTTCTGCAGCTGCGAGAGTCAGGATTCTGCAGCTGCGAGAGTCAGGTGTCTGTAGCTGAGAGACAGGTTTCTGCAGCTGCGAGAGTCAGGTGTCAGTAGCTGAGAGACAGGTTTCTGTAGCTGAGAGACAGGATTCTGCAGCTGCGAGAGTCAGGATTCTGCAGCTGCGAGAGTCAGGTTTCTGCAGCTGCGAGAGTCAGGTTTCTGCAGCTGCGAGAGTCAGGTTTCTGCAGCTGCGAGAGTCAGGATTCTGCAGCTGCGAGAGTCAGGATTCTGCAGCTGAGAGAGTCAGGTGTCTGTAGCTGAGACAGGTTTCTGCAGCTGCGAGAGTCAGGTGTCTGTAGCTGCGAGAGTCAGGTTTCTGCAGCTGCGAGAGTCAGGTTTCTGCAGCTGCGAGAGTCAGGTGTCTGTAGCTGAGAGACAGGTTTCTGCAGCTGCGAGAGTCAGGATTCTGCAGCTGCGAGAGTCAGGTTTCTGCAGCTGCGAGAGTCAGGATTCTGCAGCTGCGAGAGTCAGGATTCTGCAGCTGCGAGAGTCAGGTGTCTGTAGCTGAGAGACAGGTTTCTGCAGCTGCAAGAGTCAGGTTTCTGCAGCTGCGAGAGTCAGGTTTCTGTAGCTGAGAGACAGGTTTCTGCAGCTGCGAGAGTCAGGATTCTGCAGCTGCGAGAGTCAGGTGTCTGTAGCTGCGAAAGTCAGGTGTCTGTAGCTGAGAGTCAGGTTTCTGCAGCTGCGAGAGTCAGGATTCTGCAGCTGCGAGAGTCAGGATTCTGCAGCTGCGAGAGTCAGGTGTCTGTAGCTGAGAGACAGGTTTCTGCAGCTGCGAGAGTCAGGATTCTGCAGCTGCGAGAGTCAGGATTCTGCAGCTGCGAGAGTCAGGATTCTGCAGCTGCGAGAGTCAGGTTTCTGCAGCTGCGAGAGTCAGGATTCTGCAGCTGCGAGAGTCAGGTGTCTGTAGCTGAGAGACAGGTTTCTGCAGCTGCCAGAGTCAGGATTCTGCAGTTGCGAGAGTCTGGATTCTGCAGCTGCGAGAGTCAGGATTCTGCAGTTGCGAGAGTCTGGATTCTGCAGCTGCGAGAGTCAGGATTCTGCAGCTGCGAGAGTCAGGATTCTGCAGCTGCGAGAGTCAGGATTCTGCAGCTGCGAGAGTCAGGATTCTGCAGCTGCGAGAGTCAGGATTCTGCAGCTGCGAGAGTCAGGATTCTGCAGTTGCGAGAGTCTGGATTCTGCAGCTGCGAGAGTCAGGATTCTGCAGTTGCGAGAGTCAGGATTCTGCAGTTGCGAGAGTCAGGATTCTGCAGTTGCGAGAGTCAGGATTCTGCAGTTGCGAGAGTCAGGATTCTGCAGCTGCGAGAGTCAGGATTCTGCAGCTGCGAGAGTCAGGATTCTGCAGCTGCGAGAGTCAGGTGTCTGTAGCGGGCTGCACTTCCTGCACACGGCAGTCTTGGGCACACCTCAGTGGTTTTTTATGACACTCAGTGGCCACAATCACTGAGACTAGCTCCATCTTCCAGATTTACTCATGTATTAAATTAAAATTCTATCAGCTGCTTTGGTGGATCAGAACCCGTTTCCCCACAGCGTTGACCTGGCCCTCTGGATTCCTGGTCCAGATTACATCACTGTCATGCTCCATGTCCTTACAACCCGACCCCACGGTCTCTCCCCCACTTACCCCCATGCCCAGGAGGAAGTGCTGTTGCCCACCGGCTACCATACATCGATAGTCTAAGACATGGCTGATCTTCTGAATGACTTGCGCAGAGAGCAGAGTGGGTTTATAGTTGAATGTATCCATATCGATACCCTGCAGAGAAAGAGAGAGAGAAAACACATGAACAGCAGATTCCTCCCCCCCGCTCCGAGAGAGCGAGCAACGGACCCCGACACAGAGCTAGTTACGTCCCGAGAAATAGTCACTTTCCAAAATACTTTGGACTCTGGGATGGTTCCTACAGATTGGAGGGTGGCGAAAGTAACCCCGGTGTTCAAAAGGGGAGGTCGAGAGAAAACAGGGAACGAGAGACCAGTGAGCTTAACATCGGCCGTCAATCACAGAAATCTCCGACACGGAGGGAGGCCCTTCGGCCCTAACCTGTCCATGCCAACCAAAAAGCCCATCTGAGCCAACCCCCATTTGCCTGCATTCGGCCCATATCCCTCGCAACCTTTCCCATCCATGTATCTGTCCCAATGCCTTTTCAATGTTGTCAATGTCCCTGCCTCACCCACTCCCTCCGGCAGCTCATTCCGCACACGTCCCACCCTCTGGGGTGCTCCTCAGGTTCCCAGTAATTCTTTCCCCTCTGAACTGAACTCTAATTCTCCATTCCCCAACCCTGAGAAAAAGACTGAGTGCATCGCCCCGATCCATGCCTCTCGCGATCTTATCCACCTCTATAATATCACCCTTCAGTCTCCTACACTCCAAACCTCCCAGCCTACCCACTCTCTCCCTGTAACTCAGTCCCTTGAGTCCTGGTAACATCCTTGTAAATCTCTCCTGCACTCTCTCCAGTTTAATAACATCTTTCCTGTAGCAAGGCGACCGAAACTGACCACAATACTCCGGGTGCGGCCACACCAACGCCCTGTACAACTGCAACATAACCTCCTTCTAAACTCAATGCCCTGACTGATGAAGGCCAGCTTGCCAAAAGCCTTCTTCGCTGCCCTGTCTACCTGTGACTCCACCTTTAGAGAACCGTGCACCTGAACTCCAAAGTCCCTCTGTTCCCCGATACTGAAGAACAAAGAAATGTACAGCACAGGAACAGGCCCTTCGGCCCTCCAAGCCCGTGCCGACCATGCTGCCCGACTAAACTACAATCTTCCACACTTCCGGGGGTCCGTATCCCTCCATTCCCATCCTATTCATGTATTTGTCAAGATGCCCTTTAAATGTCCCTATCGTCCCTGCTTCCACTACCTCCTCCGGTAACGAGTTCCAGGCACCCACTACCCTCTGCGTAAAAAACTTGCCTCGTACATCTCCTCTAAACCTTGCCCCTCTCACCTTAAACCTATGCCCCCTAGTAATTGACCCCTCTACCCTGGGGAAAAGCCTCTGACTATCCACTCTGTCTATGTCCCTCATAATTTTGTAGACCTTTATCAGGTCGCCCCTCAACCTCCTTCGTTCCAGTGAGAACAAACCGAGTTTATTCAACCGCTCCTCATAGCTAATGCCCTCCATACCAGGCAACATCCTGGTAAATCTCTTCTGCACCCTCTCTAAAGCCTCCACATCCTTCTGGTAGTGTGGCGACCAGAATTGAACACTATACTCCCAAGTGTGGCCTAACTAAGGTTCTATACAGCTGCAACATGACTTGCCAATTCTTATACTCAATGCCCCGGCCAATGAAAGCAAGCATGCCGTATGCCTTCTTGACTACCTTCTCCACCTGTGTTGCCCCTTTCAGTGACCTGTGGACCTGTACTCCTAGATCTCTTTGACTTTCAATACTCGAGGGTTCTACCATTCACTGTATATTCCCTACCTGCATTAGACCTTCCAAAATGCATTTCCTGAAAGTCATATCTTGACCTGACTGAGCAGAGAAGACCGAGGGGCGATCTGATCGAGGTGGACAAGATTATGAGGGGCATGGAGAGGGCGGATAGCTGTCCCCTTAGTTGAAGGGTCGGTTAAGAGGGGGACACTTGTTCAAGGGGCAGGAGGTTTGGGGGGGGGGGATTTGAGGAAAAACGTTTTTACCCAGATGGTGGTGAGGGTCTGGAACGCGCGGCCTGGGAAGGTGGTAGAGGCGGGATGTCTGGTACCTGGATCAGCACTTAGCACAAAGAACGACGCAGGTCATGACATTGAAGGCCATATGAGCCAAGTGGTGGAAAACGGAGCGGGGAAGGCAGTTCACGTGCAAACCCGATGGGCCTATCCTGCACGGTTTGATTCGGTGATATTAACGATTTGGGGCCATGATCGAGAAGACGACAATAATGGGCTGCGTTGAGTGGATCCTGAGAGGCGTGGAGGAAGTGAGGCACCTGGGAGTGAATGTCCTCAGATCCCTGAAGGAGGCAGAGCAGGTTGGCCAGATGCTTAAGACGACAGGCGGAATCCTTTTGACTGATTCGCCGTGGTATAGAGTAGAAGAGCAGGGAGGTAACACTGGAACTGTACAAAACATTAGTTAGACCGCCGCAGGGTAGAGAGTAAGTGCATTGGGGAAGGTTGTAAGGTTTTCGGGCAATTCGGCCCTTTTTTGGACTGTTCAAGAGTAAAATCCAGAGACTGGAACATAACCAAATTTGAGCTGGGTAGGTGTATGGATACTTACAAACCCCCCCCCCCCAGGAGCTACAAGGAAGGAGGAGCCGGACAACTAGATAAGATTAAACACAGACAAAGGGCATGGTAATACAAAGGGGCCTGCCTGCAAGCAGGACAATGGGATGGTCATAGCCCCCATGCAGATGTAAATGACTTGGCCTCCACCAGAGCGGAATCCAATCAACACCCCATCAACATAGTGAGGTGAGAAGAGCAGCGATCTCCGGAGCAGATGGAAGACTTTGAAAATCTTCACAAGGGAGCTTAACCTTGTTATCCCAAAAGGCAGACTGTCTGGGCTCAGTATATTGCGCTGGCAAAGCCCCGGAAAGATAAACGGTAGAAAAACCCGAGTTGGAGGCGGACCTGGGGGAGGTACTCCAATCTTGACAGAAGCCACCGGCAGGAACTCACTGGGTGGAGGGGGCGGAGTCAGCGCCAAATTCAAATCGGGACAGGTCTGCCTGGCTGGAAGGAGCGGACCTGCGAGGAGAACCCGGAAGCTAACAGCTCTGACCGGCTCAAAGGGGGCGGGACCAGCGGGAACTTTAAACTTGGACCGATTCAATGCAAATCGGGCTGGCTGAACACAGGAAAAAGCCAGGTAAAACAATATAAAAGGGGCTGTGTGTCGATTGAGGGTCTCTTGGCTTGACCTCTCCACCTTCGACCTGACCTCCCGCTCGAGCTGCAGCCCTGGACTGTAAGTACCCTGCAGCAGCTTGCGAAACTCCCGGGACTTTGATAGTGGTTGAGGCTTTGGGGCAGGGGACTTGATTTGTGTTTTGTGCCATTGCTAAAATTGTGTAACAATAAGATTTTACGTTGTGTCCGTTATAATACTTCCTGAATAGACTTAGTTTGTGTTAGAGTTTAAGATTTTATTATAATTTCTTCTGTTTGATGATTTTGACCTGGGTTTTGCAATAAACCTCGATTTGCTGATAATTGGAGTCGTTTAAATTCTTCAATCTCACACCAGCGATCTCTGACCAAGTCATTGTTAAGATATTCCTCACCTTAATTCCGGGGTCGAGAATCTGGGGTCATCTTGAACGATTCGAACCCGTTGACTCAGGACAGGCTGCTGGTTAGGTAATAAACAGCAGTGTCCTATTCTCTCTCTTGGGAAAGCTACTCCAGCGAAGTAGGAACCGGGTGGGTGTTGTACCACCGGCAAGAGAGACAATCACCTGGGCATTGGTGGGGGTCTGGATATCTGTGTGATATAAGCCTCAGGCTTCCGGTTAGGGATAAACGGCAGGCTTGATTCAGTGCTCTCTCCCGCGGAGGTGTCCCAGTGCGACATCCCCTGGCCTCTGAAGTTTCAGTGCCAGCTGGAGAGAGACACACACAAGATACTCAAACCCCAGATATCGGCCCAGTAGTGGAGTAGCAGAGATGGGAGTAGCAAAGATGGAACCCTCTACAGGGTGTAGAGGAGACTTGCAATGATGCTGTTACCCAGCACTGTGACACTGCAGCTTTGAGGAAAGACTAGAGAGGCTGGGACTATTCTCCTGGGAACAGAGGCTGCGGGCAGATTCGATCGAGATGTAGAAACATGTGAGGGGCCTGGATAGAGGGATGGCAAAGGCCGATTTACGTCAGCCAGAGGGCAGTGACTGGGGGCAGAGGTTTAACAAGATTGGGGAAAAGATTAGAGGGGAGATGAGGAAAATGTTTTTCACCCAGAGGGTTGTGGCAAGTCACGGCCTGAAAGGTGGGAGAAGCAGAAACCCTTCACCGCAAGTGCTGTAACTCCCAGGGCTACGGAACAACTGCTGGAGACCGCGATGAGGCCGGGGGTTAGCACTGGTACTGCGGCGCTGAAGGCCCTGGTTCGAATCCCGGCCCTGGGTCACTGTCCGTGTGGCATTTGCACATTCTCCCCATGTCTGCGTGGGTTTCATCTCCACAACCCAAAGATGTGCAGGTTAGGTGGAGACCACGCTAAATTGCCCCTTAATTGGGAAAAAAATAATTGGGTACTCTGAATATATTTTTGTCAAAGAGATCTAGGAGTACAGGTCCACAGGTCATTGAAAGGGGCAACACAGGTGGAGAAGGTAGTCAAGAAGGCATACGGCATGCTTGCCTTCATTGGCCGGGGCATTGAGTATAAGAATTGGCAAGTCATGTTGCAGCTGTATAGAACCTTAGTTAGGCCACACGGAGTATAGTGTTTAATTCTGGTCGCCACACTACCAGAAGGATGTGGAGGCTTTAGAGAGGGTGCAGAAGAGATTTACCAGAATGTTGCCTGGTATGGAGGGCATAAGCTATGAGGAGCGATTGAATAAACTCGGTTTGTTCTCACTGGAACGAAGGAGGTTGAGGGGCGACCTGATAGAGGTATACAAAATTATGAGGGGCATAGACAGAGTGGATAGTCAGAGGCTTTTCCCCAGGGTAGAGGGGACAATTACTAGGGGGCATAGGTTTAAGGTGAGAGGGGCAAGGTTTAGAGTAGATGTACGAGGCAAGTTTTTTACGCAGAGGGTAGTGGGTGCCTGGAACTCGCTACCGGAGGAGGGGGTGGAAGCAGGGACGATAGGGACATTTAAGGGGCATCTTGACAAATATATGAATAGGATGGGAATAGAAGGATACGGACCCAGGAAGTGTAGAAGATTGTAGTTTAGTCGGGCAGTATGGTCGGCACGGGCTTGGAGGGCCGAAGGGCCTGTTCCTGTGCTGTACATTTCTTTGTTCTTTGTTCTTTGGGGGCTCGTTTTCCAGCCGACGGGAATACGATGGGCAGAGTGACCTCGTTATGTGTTGTCGATTTTCTGTGTCTGGTGGTCCCGACGGAATCAGTGACAGAGAGCAAGGGCGGGACAGGTTAATGTAAACTCATCTGGCAAATATCTACCTGGATCAGTTCGCAAAACTTGTTCTTGGCATCAGTCGTGCTGTGGGCAACGCGTGCCTTATCTGGGATCTGGAGAGACAAAAGAGAATTCCACTGTCAAGAAAAATGGGAAATGGAAGACTGTGAAGCAGAGCAAGGGAAGAACGCGCGTGCGGGCAAGGGGGGAGAGCGAGAGCGGTCGGGCGGGCGAGGGGGGGAGAGCGAGAGCGGTCGGGCGAGGGAGAGCGAGAGCGGTCGGGCGGTCGGGCGGGGGAGAGCGAGAGCGGTCGGGCGGGCGAGGGGGGGGAGAGCGAGAGCGGTCGGGCGGGGGAGAGCGAGAGCGGTCGGGCGGGGGAGAGCGAGAGCGGTCGGGCGGGGGGAGAGCGAGAGCGGTCGGGCGGGCGAGGGGGGGAGAGCGAGAGCGGTCGGGCGGGCGAGGGGGGGGAGAGCGAGAGCGGTCGGGCGGGCGAGGGGGGGGGAGAGCGAGAGCGGTCGGGCGGGCGAGGGGGGGAGAGCGAGAGCGGTCGGGCGGGCGAGGGGGGGGAGAGCGAGAGCGGTCGGGCGGGCGAGGGGGGGAGAGCGAGAGCGGTCGGGCGGGCGAGGGGGGGAGAGCGAGAGCGGTAGGGCGGGCGAGGGGGGGAGAGCGAGAGCGGTTGGGCGGGCGAGGGGGGGAGAGCGAGAGCGGTCGGGCGGGCGAGGGGGGGAGAGCGAGAGCGGTCGGGCGGGCGAGGGGGGGAGAGCGAGAGCGGTCGGGCGGGCGAGGGGGGGAGAGCGAGAGCAGTCGGGCGGGCAAGGGGGGAGAGCGAGAGCGGTCGGGCGGGCGAGGGGGGGAGAGCGAGAGCGGTCGGGCGAGGGAGAGCGAGAGCGGTCGGGCGGTCGGGCGGGGGAGAGCGAGAGCGGTCGGGCGGGCGAGGGGGGGAGAGCGAGAGCGGTCGGGCGGGGGAGAGCGAGAGCGGTCGGGCGGGTGAGGGGGGGAGAGCGAGAGCGGTCGGGCGGGCGAGGGGGGGAGAGCGAGAGCGGTCGGGCGGGCGAGGGGGGGAGAGCGAGAGCGGTCGGGCGGGCGAGGGGGGGGGAGAGCGAGAGCGGTCGGGCGGGCGAGGGGGGGAGAGCGAGAGCGGTCGGGCGGGCGAGGGGGGGAGAGCGAGAGCGGTCGGGCGGGCGAGGGGGGGAGAGCGAGAGCGGTCGGGCGGGCGAGGGGGGGAGAGCGAGAGCGGTAGGGCGGGCGAGGGGGGGAGAGCGAGAGCGGTAGGGCGGGCGAGGGGGGGAGAGCGAGAGCGGTCGGGCGGGCGAGGGGGGGGAGAGCGAGAGCGGTCGGGCGGGCGAGGGGGGGGAGAGCGAGAGCGGTCGGGCGGGCGAGGGGGGGAGAGCGAGAGCGGTCGGGCGAGGGAGAGCGAGAGCGGTCGGGCGGTCGGGCGGGGGAGAGCGAGAGCGGTCGGGCGGGCGAGGGGGGGAGAGTGAGAGCGGTCGGGCGGGGGAGAGTGAGAGCGGTCGGGCGGGGGAGAGCGAGAGCGGTCGGGCGGGCGAGGGGGGGAGAGCGAGAGCGGTCGGGCGGGCGAGGGGGGGAGAGCGAGAGCGGTCGGGCGGGCGAGGGGGGGAGAGCGAGAGCGGTCGGGCGGGCGAGGGGGGGAGAGCGAGAGCGGTCGGGCGGGCGAGGGGGGAGAGCGAGAGCGGTCGGGCGGGCGAGGGGGGGAGAGCGAGAGCGGTCGGGCGGGCGAGGGGGGGAGAGCGAGAGCGGTCGGGCGGGCGAGGGGGGGAGAGCGAGAGCGGTCGGGCGGGCGAGGGGGGGAGAGCGAGAGCGGTCGGGCGGGCGAGGGGGGGGAGAGCGAGAGCGGTCGGGCGGGCGAGGGGGGGAGAGCGAGAGCGGTCGGGCGGGCGAGGGGGGGAGAGCGAGAGCGGTCGGGCGGGCGAGGGGGGGAGAGCGAGAGCGGTCGGGCGGGCGAGGGGGGGAGAGCGAGAGCGGTCGGGCGGGCGAGGGGGGGAGAGCGAGAGCGGTCGGGCGGGCGAGGGGGGGAGAGCGAGAGCGGTCGGGCGGGCGAGGGGGGGGAGAGCGAGAGCGGTCGGGCGGGCGAGGGGGGGGAGAGCGAGAGCGGTCGGGCGGGCGAGGGGGGGAGAGCGAGAGCGGTCGGGCGGGCGAGGGGGGGAGAGCGAGAGCGGTCGGGCGGGCGAGGGGGGGAGAGCGAGAGCGGTCGGGCGGGCGAGGGGGGGAGAGCGAGAGCGGTCGGGCGGGCGAGGGGGGGAGAGCGAGAGCGGTCGGGCGGGCGAGGGGGGGAGAGCGAGAGCGGTCGGGCGGGCGAGGGGGAGAGCGAGAGCGGTCGGGCGGGCGAGGGGGGGGGAGAGCGAGAGCGGTCGGGCGGGCGAGGGGGGGGGGAGCGAGAGCGGTCGGGCGGGCGAGGGGGGGAGAGCGAGAGCGGTCGGGCGGGCGAGGGGGGGAGAGCGAGAGCGGTCGGGCGGGCGAGGGGGGGAGAGCGAGAGCGGTCGGGCGGGCGAGGGGGGGAGAGCGAGAGCGGTCGGGCGGGCGAGGGGGGGAGAGCGAGAGCGGTCGGGCGGGCGAGGGGGGGGGGAGAGCGAGAGCGGTCGGGCGGGCGAGGGGGGGGAGAGCGAGAGCGGTCGGGCGGGCGTGGGGGGGGAGAGCGAGTGCGGTCGGGCGGGCGAGGGGGGGAGAGCGAGAGCGGTCGGGCGGGCGAGGGGGGGAGAGCGAGAGCGGTCGGGCGGGCGAGGGGGGGAGAGCGAGAGCGGTCGGGCGGGCGAGGGGGGGAGAGCGAGAGCGGTCGGGCGGGCGAGGGGGGGAGAGCGAGAGCGGTCGGGCGGGCGAGGGGGGGAGAGCGAGAGCGGTCGGGCGGGCGAGGGGGGGGAGCGAGAGCGGTCGGGCGGGCGAGGGGGGGAGAGCGAGAGCGGTCGGGCGGGCGAGGGGGGGGGAGAGCGAGAGCGGTCGGGCGTGCGAGGTGGGGAGAGCGAGAGCGGTCGGGCGGGCGAGGGGGGGAGAGCGAGAGCGGTCGGGCGGGCGAGGGGGGGAGAGCGGGAGCGGTCGGGCGGGCGAGGGGGGGAGAGCGAGAGCGGGCGGGCGAGGGGGGAGAGCGCTGTCGGGCGAGGGGGGAGAGCGCGGTCGGGCGAGGGGGGAGAGCGCGGTCGGGCGAGGGGGGAGAGCGCGGTCGGGCGAGGGGGGAGAGCGCGGTCGGGCGAGGGGGGAGAGCGCGGTCGGGCGAGGGGGGAGAGCGCGGTCGGGCGAGGGGGGGAGAGCGCGGTCGGGCGAGGGGAGAGAGCGCGGTCGGGCGAGGGGGGAGAGCGCGGTCGGGCGAGGGGGGAGAGCGCGGTCGGGCGAGGGGGGAGAGCGCGGTCGGGCGAGGGGGGGAGAGCGCGGTCGGGCGAGGGGGGAGAGCGCGGTCGGGCGAGGGGGGAGAGCGCGGTCGGGCGAGGGGGGAGAGCGCGGTCGGGCGAGGGGGGAGAGCGCGGTCGGGCGAGGGGGGAGAGCGCGGTCGGGCGAGGGGGGAGAGCGCGGTCGGGCGAGGGGGGAGAGCGCGGTCGGGCGAGGGGGGAGAGCGCGGTCGGGCGAGGGGGGAGAGCGCGGTCGGGCGAGGGGGGAGAGCGCGGTCGGGCGAGGGGGGAGAGCGCGGTCGGGCGAGGGGGGAGAGCGCGGTCGGGCGAGGGGGGAGAGCGCGGTCGGGCGAGGGGGGAGAGCGCGGTCGGGCGAGGGGGGAGAGCGCGGTCGGGCGAGGGGGGAGAGCGCGGTCGGGCGAGGGGGGGAGAGCGCGGTCGGGCGAGGGGGGAGAGCGCGGTCGGGCGAGGGGGGAGAGCGCGGTCGGGCGAGGGGGGAGAGCGCGGTCGGGCGAGGGGGGAGAGCGCGGTCGGGCGAGGGGGGAGAGCGCGGTCGGGCGAGGGGGGAGAGCGCGGGCGGGCGAGGGGGGAGAGCGCGGGCGGGCGAGGGGGGAGAGCGCGGGCGGGCGAGGGGGGGAGAGCGCGGGCGGGCGAGGGGGGAGAGCGCGGGCGGGCGAGGGGGGAGAGCGCGGCGGGCGAGGGGGGAGAGCGCGGGCGGGCGAGGGGGGAGAGCGCGGGCGGGCGAGGGGGGAGAGCGCGGGCGGGCGAGGGGGGAGAGCGCGGGCGGGCGAGGGGGGAGAGCGCGGGCGGGCGAGGGGGGAGAGCGCGGGCGGGCGAGGGGGGGAGAGCGCGGGCGGGCGAGGGGGGAGAGCGCGGGCGGGCGAGGGGGGAGAGCGCGGGCGGGCGAGGGGGGAGAGCGCGGGCGGGCGAGGGGGGAGAGCGCGGGCGGGCGAGGGGGGAGTGCGCGGGCGGGCGAGGGGGGAGAGCGCGGGCGGGCGAGGGGGGAGAGCGCGGGCGGGCGAGGGGGGAGAGCGCGGGCGGGCGAGGGGGGAGAGCGCGGGCGGGCGAGGGGGGAGAGCGCGGGCGGGCGAGGGGGGAGAGCGCGGGCGGGCGAGGGGGGAGAGCGCGGGCGGGCGAGGGGGGAGAGCGCGGGCGGGCGAGGGGGGAGAGCGCGGGCGGGCGAGGGGGGAGAGCGCGGGCGGGCGAGGGGGGAGAGCGCGGGCGGGCGAGGGGGGAGAGCGCGGGCGGGCGAGGGGGGAGAGCGCGGGCGGGCGAGGGGGGAGAGCGCGGGCGGGCGAGGGGGGAGAGCGCGGGCGGGCGAGGGGGGAGAGCGCGGGCGGGCGAGGGGGGAGAGCGCGGGCGGGCGAGGGGGAAGAGCGCGGGCGGGCGAGGGGGGAGAGCGCGGGCGGGCGAGGGGGGAGAGCGCGGGCGGGCGAGGGGGGAGAGCGCGGGCGGGCGAGGGGGGAGAGCGCGGGCGGGCGAGGGGGGAGAGCGCGGGCGGGCGAGGGGGGAGAGCGCGGGCGGGCGAGGGGGGAGAGCGCGGGCGGGCGAGGGGGGAGAGCGCGGGCGGGCGAGGGGGGAGAGCGCGGGCGGGCGAGGGGGGAGAGCGCGGGCGGGCGAGGGGGGAGAGCGCGGGCGGGCGAGGGGGGAGAGCGCGGGCGGGCGAGGGGGGAGAGCGCGGGCGGGCGAGGGGGGAGAGCGCGGGCGGGCGAGGGGGGAGAGCGCGGGCGGGCGAGGGGGGAGAGCGCGGGCGGGCGAGGGGGGAGCGCACGCGGGCGAAGGGGGAGACGCACGCGGGCGAGGGGGGAGTGCGCACGCGGGCGAGGGGGGAGAGCGCACGCGGGCGAGGGGGAGAGCGCACGCGGGCGAGGGGGAGAGCGCGCGGGGGCGAGGGGGGGGAAGAGCGCGCGGGGGCGAGGGGGGGGGGAGGGGGGGGGAGAGCGCGCGGGGGCGAGGGGGGGGAAGAGCGCGCGGGGGCGAGGGGGGGGAAGAGCGCGCGGGGGCGAGGGGGGGGGGAAGAGCGCGCGCGGGCGAGGGGGGGGGAGAGCGCGCGCGGGCGAGGGGGGGGAGAGCGCGCGCGGGCGAGGGGGGGGAGAGCGCGCGCGGGCGAGGGGGGAGAGCGCGCGCGGGCGAGGGGGGAGAGCGCGCGCGGGCGAGGGGGGGGGGGGGGGGGGGGGGAGATAATCACCTCCCACAGTTTGAGGCACTCCTTCCGGATCTCTGCCTGACGCGTCTCATTCAGATTTCTAAATAAAATAAGCAGAGGGAGAAGTGTTAGGGCAGTAATATACACACACATGCAACAGCAGTGAAACTACCCTGGCTACTTAACCATTAACTAACAAACTAAAAATTGAGGAAAATTCGAAGTTGTTTTCTGAGTACATTAAGGGTAAAAGGAGAACGAGAGTCGGGCCCATTAAGGAGCACAGGCGTAGTGTGTGTGTGGAGCCGGGGGATTCTAAATGAATACTTTGTGTCAGTGTGCACTCGTGAGAGGGACGGCGTGGGTATAGAAATCAGGGAGAGGGACTGTAATAAGATTAAAGAGTTTAACACAGACAGAGAGGAGATTCTGCGTGATCTGGCAGGGTTAAAGGTAGACAAATCTCCAGGCCCAGATGAAATGTGTCCCAGGCTGTTGAGTGAGGCAAGGGAGGAAATAGCAGGGGCGTTGGCAATAACTTTCAATCCCTCTGTGGCCACAGGAGGGGTGCCGGAGCACTGGAGGATAGTCAACGTGGTTCCATTATTCAAGAAGGGAAGAAGAGATAAACCAGGAATCTACAGACCAGTCAGTCTGACCTCAGTGGTGGGGAAACTTTCGGAAGTGATTCCGAGAGACAGGATTAATCTGCATTCGGAGGGGCCGGGATTAATCAGGAACAGTCAGCGTGGAATTGTTAACGGGAGGTCATGTCTGAGCAACTTGCTTGAATTTTTCCGAAGGTGACCAGTTGTGTAGATGGTGGAAATGAATTTGACCTAGACTACTTGGACTTCAGCAAGGCTTTTGATAAGGTTCCCCATGGGAGACTGTTGTTTAACAGCGCCAGGGTCCCAGGTTCGATTCCTGGCTTGGGTCACTGTCTGGGCGGAGTCTGCACGTTCTCCCCGTGTCTGTGTGGGTTTCCTCCGGGTGTTCCGGTTTCCTCCAACAAGTCCCGAAAGACGTGCTGTTGGTGAATTGGACATTCTGAATTCTCCCTCAGTGACCTGAACAGGTGCCGGAATGTGGCGACTAGGGGCTTTTCACAGTAACTTCATTGCAGTGTTAATGTAAGCCTACTTGTGACAATAAAGATTATTGGTATTATTTTATCAAATGCCTTCTGGAAATCCATACAAATAACATGGACATTCCCCTGTCCACTACCTTCGTCACCTCTTCAAAACATTCAATAAGGTTCGTCAGCACTTTCCCTTCACAAATCCATGCTGGCTCGCCCTGATAGATCAAAATATTCCGAGGTGTTCAGTTAACCCATCCCGGACGGATTATGGACTCCAGCAGTTTCATCACCACTTATGTTAGGTGGACCGCTCTGTAATCCCCTGCTTTCCCCCTTCTTAAACACTGGAGTGACATGTGAGGTTTTTCAATTCACAGGGACTATTCCTGATTCGAGGGAACTCTGGATGATTATAGTTAGGGCATCTGCAATGTGCTCCCCAACATCAACAAAGAACAAAGTACAGCACAGACGCAGGCCCTTCGGCCCTCCAAGCCGGTGCCGACCATGCTGCCCGACTAAACTAAAATCTTCTACACTTCCTGGGTCCGTATCTCTCTATTCCCATCCTATTCATGTATTTGTCAAGATGCCCCTGAAACGTCAGTATCGTCCCTGCTTCCACCACCTCCTCTGGTAGCGAGTTCAGGCACCCACTGCCCTCTGTGTAAAAAAAACTTGCCTCGTACATCTCCTCTAAACCTTGCCCCCCCGCACCTTAAACCTATGCCCCCCCAGTAATTGACCCCTCTACCCTGGGGAAAAGCCTCTGACTATCCACTCTGTCTATGCCCCTCATAATTTTGTAGACCTCTATCAGGTCGCCCCTCAACCTCCTTCGCTCCAGTGAGAACAAACAGAGTTGGATTGGACTGGATTTGTTTATTGTCACGTGTACCGAGGTACAGTGAAAAGTATTTTCCTGCGAGCAGCTCAACAGATCATTAAATACATGAGAAAAGAAAAGAAAATACATAATAGGGCAACACAACATATACAATGTAACTACATAAACACCGGCATCGGATGAAGCATACAGGGTGTAGTGTTAATGAGGTCAGTCCATAAGGGGGTCATTTAGGACTCTGGTGACAGTGGGGAAGAACCTGTTTTTGAGTCTGTTCGTGCGTGTTCTCAGACTTCTGTATCTCCTGCCCGATGGAAGAAGTTGGAAGAGTGAGTAAGCCGGGTGGGAGGGATCTTTGATTGTGCTGCCCGCTTTCCCCAGGCAGCGGGAGGTTTAGATGGAGTCAATGGATGGGAGGCAGGTTTACGTGATGGACTGGGCGGTGTTCACGACTCTCTGAAGTTTCTTGTGGTCCTGGGCCGAGCAGCTGCCATACCAGGCTGTGATGCAGCCCGATAGGATGCTTTCTATGGTGCATCCGTAAAAGTTGGTAAGAGTCAATGTGGACATGCCGAATTTCCTTAGTTTCCTGAGGAAGTATAGGCGCTGTTGTGCTTTCTTGGTGGTAGCGTCGACATGGGTGGACCAGGACAGGTTTTTGGAGATGTGCACCCCTAGGAATTTGAAACCGCTAACCATCTCCACCTCGGCCCCGTTGATGCTGACAGGGGTGTGGACAGTACTTTGCTTCCTGAAGTCAATGACCAGCTCTTTAGTTTTGCTGGCATTGAGGGAGAGATTGTTGTCGCTACACCACTCCACTAGATTCTCTATCTCCCTCCTGTATTCGGACTCATCGTTATTCGAGATCCGGCCCACTATGGTGGTATCGCCAGCAAACTTGTAAATGGAGTTGGAACCAAGTTTTGCCACGCAGTCGTGTGTGTACAGGGAGTAGAGTAGGGGGCTAAGTACGCAGCCTTGCGGGGTGCCGGTATTGAGGACTATTGTGGAGGAGGTGTTGTTGTTCAATCTTACTGATTGTGGTCTGTGGGTCAGAAAGTCGAGGATCCATTTGCAGAGTGAGGAGCCAAGTGAGGGGCAGCACGGTAGCCTTGTGGATAGCACAATTGCTTCACAGCTCCAGGGTCCCAGGTTCGATTCCAGCTTGGGTCACTGTCTGTGCGGAGTCTGCACATCCTCCCCGTGTGTGCGTGGGTTTCCTCCGGGTGCTCCGGTTTCCTCCCACAGTCCAAAGATGTGCAGGTTAGGTGGATTGGCCATGATAAATTGCCCTTAGCATCCAAAATTGCCTTTAGTGTTGGGTGGGGTTACTGGGTTATGGGGATAGGGTGGCGGTGTTGGCCTTGGGTAGGGTGCTCTTTCCAAGAGCCGGTGCAGACTCGATGGGCCGAATGGCCTCCTTCTGCACTGTAAATTCTATGATTCTATGATAAGTCCTAGGTTTTGGAGCTTTGATATGAGCTTGACTGGGATTATGGTGTTGAAGGCGGAGCTGTAGTCAATAAATAGGAGTCTAATGTAGGAGTCCTTGTTTTCGAGGGATGAGTGTAGGGCCAGGGAAATGGTGTCTGATGTGGACCGGTTGCAGCGGTATGCAAATTGCAGTGGATCAAGGCGTTCTGGGAGTATGGAGGTGATGCGCTTCATGATCAACCTCTCGAAGCACTTCATTACGACTGATGTTGAGGCCACTGGATGGTAGTCATTGAGGCACGTTGCCTGGTTCTTCTTTGGTACCGGTATGATGGTGGTCTTCTTGAAGCAGGTGGGGACCTCGGAGTGGAGTAGGGACAGGCTAAAGATGTCCACGAATATCTCTGCCAGCTGGTCCGCGCAGGCTCTGAGTGCACGACCAGGGATCCCGTCTGGGCCCGTCGCCTTCCGAGGGTTCACTTTCAGGAAGGCCAATCTGACTTCGGAAGCTGTGATGGTGGGTATGGGTGAATTATGGGCTGCTGGGGCACTCGACAGCGGATTGTTGGTTACCTGATCGAACCGAGCATAGAATGCATTGAGTTCATCGGGGAGGGGTGCGCTGCTGCCAGAGATACTGTTCGGCTTCGCTTTGTAGCCCGTTATGTTGTTTAGTCCTTGCCACAACCGCCGAGAGTCTGTCTGTGACTCTAGCTTGGTTTGATATTCTCTCTTGGCATTCCGGATGGCTTTGCGGAGGTCGTACCTGGATTTTTTGTATAGGTCAGGGTCGTCTGCCTTGAACGCCTCAGACCTGTCCTTCAGTAGGGAGTCAATCTCACGGTTCAGCCATGGTTTCCGGTTGGGGAACGCACGTACTGCTTTCTTTGGCACGCAGTCGTCCACACATTTGCTGATGAAGTCTGTGACGGGGGCGGCACACTCATTTAAGTTGGTCGCTGAGTTCTTAAATATGGACCAGTCCACTGTCTCTAAGCAGTCACGTAGGAGCTCTTCTGTCTCCTCGGACCAGCACTGCACAACCTTCTTAGCTGGATTCTCCCGCTTGAGTTCCTGCTTGTATGCCGGGAGAAGGAGCACCGTCTTATGGTCTGATTTCCCAAAGTGCGGTCGGGGGATGGAACGGTAGGCGCCCTTGATTTTTGAGTAGCAGTGGTCAAGAGTGTTGTTGCCTCTGGTGGGACAGGAGATGTGCTGGTGGAACTTTGGCAGTACTCTCTTGAGGTTGGCCTTGTTGAAGTCTCCGGCCACGATGAACAAGGCCTCCGGGTGTTCTGTTTCGTAGTTGATTATTACTGTGTATTGTTCGTCCAGCGCCTTCCTCACTACTGCCTGGGGTGGGATGTAGACCGCTGTGATAATGGCTGAAGTGAACTCACGTGGAAGATAATATGGGCGGCACTTCATGGTCAGGTATTCCAGGTCCGGGGAGCAGTCGGTCGCCAGAGTCGCCACATCCAAGCACCAGGCGGAGTTGATGAGGAGGCAAACCCCTCCACCCTTCACTTTGCCTGATGATGCCGTGCGGTCCGCCCGGTGAATTGAGAAGCCTTCATGTTGTACGGCACAGTCCGGTGAGGCGGGGGTGAGCCATGTCTCTGTGAAACAGAGCACACAGCAGTCTCTTACTTCCCTCTGAGAGGTACGCCTGCGTTAAGTTCATCCAGCTTGTTTATTCAACCGCTCCTCATAGCTAATGCCCTCCATACCAGGCAACATTCTGGTAAATCTCTTCTGCACCCTCTCTAAAGCCTCCACATCCTTCTGGTAGTGTGGCAACCAGAATTGAACACTATACTCCAAGTGTGGCCTAACTAAGGTTCTATACAGCTGCAACATGACTTGCCAATTCTTATACTCAATGCCCCGGCCAATGAAGGCAAGCATGCCGTATGCCTTCTTGACTACCTTCTCGACCTGTGTTGCCCCTTTCAATGACCTGTGGACCTGTACACCTAGATCTCTCTGACTGTCAATACTCTTGAGGGTTCTACCATTCACTGTATATTCCCTACCTGTATTAGACCTTCCAAAATGCATTACCTCACATTTGTCCAGATTAAACTCCATCTGCCATCTCTCCGCCCAAGTCTCCAAACGATCTAAATCCTGCTGTATCCTCTGACAGTCCTCATCGCTATCCGCAATTCCACCAACCTTTGTGTCGTCTGCAAACTTACTAATCAGACCAGTTACATTTTCCTCCAAATCATTTATATATACTACAAAGAGCAAAGGTCCCAGCACTGATCCCTGTGGAACACCACTGGTCACAGCCCTCCAATTAGAAAAGCATCCTTCCATTGCTACTCTCTGCCTTCTATGACCTAGCCAGTTCTGTATCCAACTTGCCAGCTCACCCCTGATCCCGTGTGACTTCACCTTTTGTACCAGTCTACCATGAGGGACCTTGTCAAAGGCTTGACTGCAGTCCATGTAGACAACATCCACTACCCTTCCCTCATCAATCACCTTCGTCACTTTCTCGAAAAACCCAATCAAGTTAGTGAGACACGAACTCTCCTTAGAAAACCGTGTTGCCTCTCACTAACACGTCCATTTATTTCCAAGTGGGAGTAAATCCTGTTTCGAAGAATTCTCTCCAGTAATTTCCCTATCACTGACGTAAAGCTCACCAGCCTGTAATTCCCTAGATTATCCTTGCTACCCTTCTTAAACAAAGGAACAACATTGGCTATTCTCCAGTCCTCCGGGACATCACCTGTAGCCAGTGAGAATACAAAGATTTCGGTCAAGGCCACAGCAATTTCCTCCCTTGCCTCTCAGTATTCTGGGGTAAATCCCATCAGGCCCTGGGGACTTATCTCCTTAAATGTTTCTCAAGACCCCCAATACCTCCACCTTTTGGATCTGAATGTGACCCAGACGATCTACACTCGCATCCCCAGACTCATCATCCATCAGGTCCTGCTCTTTGATGAATTCTGATGCAAAGTACCTCGCCCATTTCCTTTGGTTACACGCATAGGTTCCCTCCTCTGTCCTCGAGTGGGCCAACCCACTCCCTGGTACCCTCTTTGGATGAGAATGTAGGAGGCTTGGTTAGTAAGTTAGCCGATGACACCAAGATTGGTGGCATAGTGGACAGTGAAGAAGGTTCTATAAGATTGCAACAGGATCTTGACCAATTGGGCCAGTGGGCAGATGAATGGCAGATGGAGTTTAATTTGGATAAATGTGAGGTGATGCATTTTGGTCGATCGAATCGGGGCAGGACCTACTCAGTTAATGGTAGAGAGTTGGGGAGAGTTACAGAACAAAGAGATCTAGGGGTACAGGTTCATAGCTCCTTGAAGGTGGAGTCGCAGGTGAACAGGGTGGTGAAGGAGGCATTCAGCATGTTCGGTTTTATTGGTCAGAGTATTGAATACAGGAGTTGGGACGTCTTGTTGAAGTTGTACCAGTCATTGCTAAGACCACACATGGAATACTGTGTTCAGTTCTGGTCACCCTGTTATAGGAAGGATATTGTTAAACTAGAAAGAGTGCAGAAGAGATTAACGAGGATGCTACCAGGACTTGATGGTCTGAGTTATAAGGAGAGGCTGGATAGACTGGGACTTTTTTCCCTGGAGCGTAGGAGGCTTAGGGGTGATCTTATCGAGGTCTATAAAATAATGAGGGGCACAGATAAGGGAGATAGTCAACATCTTGTCCCAAAGGTAGAGGATTCTAGAACTAGAGGGCAGAGGTTTAAGGTGAGAGGGGAGAGATACAAAAGAGACCAGAGGGGACATTTCTTCACACAGAGGGTGGTGAGTGTCTGGAACGAGCTGCCAGAGGCAGTGGTAGAGGCGGGTACAATTTTGTCTT